>NC_045959.1:70603145-70903145 GCF_010909765.2 Amblyraja radiata | reverse complement strand
GCTCTCACCAGGGTCTCCTCTATATCCCGCAGCTCCACTCTCACTCCCCATCCACCTACCCGTAACGAGGACAGAGTACTCCTTGTCCTCACCTTCCACGCTATCAGCTGTCCAGCTGTCGCATACAACATATAAATCTCCGACATTTTTGCCACCTCCAACGGGATCCCACCACTGGCCACATCTTCCCATCTCCTCCCCTTTCTGCTTTCCACAGAGACCATTCCCACCATAGCTCCCTGGTCAATTAGTCCCTTCCCACCCAAACCACCCCCTCCCCGGGTACTTTCCCTCGCAACCACAGGAAATGCTACACTTGTCGTTTTACCTCCCCGCTCGACTTCATCCAAGGACCCAAGCAGTCTTTCCAGGTGAGGCAGAGGTTCACCTGCACCTCCTCCAACCTCATCTACTGCATCCGCTGTTCCTGGTGTCAACTTCTCTACATCGGCGAGACCAAGCGCAGGCTTGGCGATCGCTTCGCCCAACACCTCCGTTCAGTTCGCAATAACCAACCTGATCTCCCAGTGGCTCTGCACTTCAACTCCCCCTCCCATTCCGAATCCGACCATTCTGTCCTGGGCCTCGTCCATTGCCAGAGTTAAGTCCAGCGCAAATTGGAGGAACAGCTCCTCATATTTCACTTGGGTAGTTTACACCCCAGCGGTATGAACATTGACCTCCAATTTCAGATAGTCCTTGCTTTCTCCCTCCTTCTCCCCCCCCCCCCCTCCCCCTTCCCAGCTATCCCACAAGCCTACTGTCTCCGCCTCTTCTTTTCTTTTTCCCACCCTCCCCCGACATCCGTCTGAAGAAGGGTCTCGACCCGAAACGTCACCTATTCCTTCTCTCTGTAGATGCTGCCTCACCCGCTGAGTTTTTCCAGCATTTTTGTCTACTTATAATTTGTGTTCTGTTATTTTGCATCATGCAATCATGCAAATAATGGAAGAGCTTGCTGTAGACAGAATCGGGTCTGTGATGCTGGAATGGCCTTCAACTGATGACTCAGATGCTTTTTGTAAATGCTTGTGAATTGCCATAACAATATCAATGGGGTATTATCACAAAGAATCCCAAAGACAAATGAAGTATTTTCAGCCATGAAAGTCGCTAATGATTCATCTCCATTTTCTCACGCAGTCCTTGATGGGCAATTCTGTTCATCTCACAACAGATCAGGATCATAGCATACAAGTTATGGATTTAACAATCTGGAACTTTATTTTAGCAGTAGTTAAAATCCCAGCATTTGCTTGATTGAGTACAAATTGCACAGGTATATGTAATGACAGATTTTTATATCGTTTCAAGGATTTAGTCCTTTAGTCACTAATTGAAGACAGGGTATCAGAAGATAATCGATACGCACCCACGAGCTCTCCACGAGACATTCAAAGCCGTCAAAAGATAAATCTTCCAAACACAGTATCTTTATTAATAGTTTCTTTATTGTGGTAGTATAAACAGTAAGATATTCATCCAAACTTCTTCTTGTATAAGTACATTTTAATCTTACTCGTGCATGGTCGAAAGCTGTGACTTCTCCCCAATGCTTCTTCAAACTAAACTAACTAGTTTAGTCTGCATGAGAATCCCAGCCGCAAACACGCCTCAGACTACTTATAAATCCCACCCACATAATTACAGGCAGATAAAATTTAAAGGTAACTGGTTATAGTTATAACGTACTGAGTTAAGCTAAATGGCTACTACATACAGGCCCCTATTTGTTCTGAGTATATAGCGAGGCAATTACTAATAGACATTAAAAAAAAAGGAGCGATAGAAGCTTCACATATATCAAGAAACAAAAAATAACATGCATTATATATCAGCATTCAGACTTCTTTAGCGATTCTTCAATCTTCACCTCACCTTCTAGAAACAAGCATAACTTGGTTAATGGTCTTATTAAAACATTGTTCTTAGTCTGAAGTCGTACTGTGCGTACCAAACGTTTAACGTCAGGCATGATACCCAGTGTATATAGTCCAAAACTCAAAAGTCCAAAGTTTTGAAGCATGAAACTTCTTCCTCCATGTCCGATCAATTCATGGATATGTCATAACAATAATGTTGAAAAGTGAACATTATTGTTAAAATTCCTATTATTCTCTAGAAGGACAATAATAAGATTTTTAGCAATGACGTTAACAGTGATGTTATTTAATTTCCGGATCATTCGCAGAGATTTCAAATTCCAGCACAAGCTTTGGCCATTCTCTGTCTGGCTTACAGAGAAATTCCGGTCCATTGATCCATCTCTTGATGCTTAAGAAGCGTCTGTTGTTAGTCCTCTAGAAGCTTCATCCGCAGGATTTTCCTTTGTGTTAACATATTTCCATTGTGAAACGTTAGTAGCTCCCAATACAAAAGAGATTCTGTTTGCTACAAATGTAAAAAAAAAATTATTCTCATTGTTGAAGCATAGAAGCACCGTAGTACTATCAGTCCAGAAGATAGATTCTTCCAATTGAAGCTGTAGTTCTTTTTGCAGCATTATGTCAACTTTAACAGCTCAGACTGCGGCAGTAAGTTCCATTCTGGGAATTGTCATTTGTTTCAATGGTGCCATTCTGGCCTTTTCCATTAAGAATGCAACATATACTTTTTTGTCATCATTTTCCAGTCTTAGATATGAAACAGTACCGTAGCCACTTTCACTGGCATCTGAGAAATGATGCAGCTGTGCACTTCTGATCTTACCAAAGCTTGTAGGCTTCATGCACCGGCCCACTTTGAATTCCGAGATCTTGTGAGATCTGCTAACCATTCTGTCTATCGGTGAGAGGAAGTTTGCATTATACTCGCATCCCATCCAAGTTTTTCCTTGCAAAGATCCTGCAAAATCAACTTGTCTGGCAGTGTAAATGGTGCAAGAAATCCCAAAGGGTCGTAAACAGAACCAATCAAGGATAGGATATCCCTACCAGTACATGGTCACTCTTGAATCGAGATTCTGAACATGAACACATCTGTTTCAACGCACCAGTGCAGTCCCAATGCTCTTTCCATTGGCAGATTGTCTTTGTCCAACTCTCTGGTCTTCTTGGCTCTATCATCTGGTGGAATGCTTTCCAATACAACACGGCTGTTGCTGATCCACTTGGAAAGCGTGAATCCTCCCTTATTGCAGAGGGAGTTCAGATGTTTTACCATTTGAATTGCTTCCTGCTCCGTAGACATGGATTTTAAGCAATCATCCACATAGAAATTATTCTTCACAGTGCTTATCACTTCTTCTGGAAATTGAGCTTTATTGTTCTCTGCAGTCTTCTTTAATGCAAAGTTCGCACAACTTGGTGATGACACTGCTCCAAAGATCCTTCATCCGGTATTTAACGAGATCTTGTGCATCATCATTAGGCCACCATAGGAATCGCGAGTAGTCAATGTGTTTTTCTGATACTTTGACTTGATGAAACATCGCTTTAATATCAGCCATCAAAGCAATCGGTTCTTGTCTGAATTTAATAAGAACCCCAATTAGTGAGTTGGTAAGGTCTAGACCTGGCAAAGGTTGACAGTTAATTGATGTTCCATTGAAGACTGCAGCACAGTCAAAGACCATCCTCGAGGTCCCTTTCTTCGAGTGATACACCCCATGATGTGGAATATACCAAAGCTCTCCGTCACTCTGATTCAGCTGCTCTGTTGGTACCATTTCGGCATAATCATTGTCAATCATATCCTTTAGGAAAGATGTATATTCCTCATGAAATTTCGTATTCTTGCCAAACCTGCGTTTCAGATTCTGGGTGCGTTGCTCTGCCATACGACGATTATTCGGCAGAGTAACACTTTCTTGTTTGAAAGGTAAATCCAGACAATAGTGTCCGTCTATCATCTTTACTGAGTAGTTCATAATATCCAAGAACTTTAACTCTTCCCTGGACATTTCTTCAGATTCCTTACTGGTACTTTCATTAAAGTCATGATTGTATTGCTTGATCAATAGCTTTTCTAATTTACCAATAGATATTTGATTAATAGTGGCAGCCGTGTAGTTCTTCTGGTTCCTGCTTTCATTGTTCCTTCTCAAGTAGCCATAGATAACCCATCCTAATAGGGTTTTCACAGCAAATGGTCCATCCCCTTGGCTCCTCACAGTCTGTATAGGTTCTAATGGCTTCAAAGCATTCGTTCCGATAAGTAGGTCGATACCAGAATTTATTTTGGGTATCTTGACATCCTTCAAGTAAGGCCATTGTCTCAAGTCCTCATGTATGGGTGTTTTTTTTATGACCAACAGGCATGGTCTCATGTGTAAACACCTTAGATATTGGTATAAAATTGTCTTCATCCAGACTAGATATTTCCATATTTGTAATGTGATGATTAACGCACTCCTTCTCGTCATTCATTTTACGCAATAGAATCTTAACCTCTTCTCCTCTAATGTCCAGCCTTCTCATCAAGCTTTCTGTGCAAAAGGTAGCCAAACTTCCATGATCCAAAAAAGCAACACTGTATTACCCTTACTATTCCTTACCTGTACTGGTAAGATAGAGAAGATACAGGTTTCTACCCCGGCCCCAATATGGACAGTTATCTGAGGTGAGGTGACAGCATCACTAGTAGCTGGCTTCTCCTTCTGTTCTATTTCCTCCAGCTTCTTCTGTTCAGTGTGAAGTGCTTCAGGATGATCTTGCTTGCACTTATCACAAGTTACAGTCTTTAACCATGTGTCCTTTTTTTTCAGACATCCATAACAGATTTCCTTCTCCTTTAAGAAATCCATCTTTTCTATATATTCCTCCTTCTTGAATTTCCGACATCGCCTTATGGTGTGACCAACTTCATTACATGACAAGCGGAACCATCTTGGCTTAACAGTAGATGTATCTCCTTCCTTTTCGCCTTTTGTTTCTGCAGGTATTACAGCGGTAGCAAAACTACTTCCCTTAGGTCCTGATCTTCCTTTTGTTTTAGTATAGGTAGAACCTTTGACAGTTGCAATTGGTTTGGGATCTTGAATACTCCCATAGCGTAAATTTGACATTAACCGTACTTGGGTGATTCTTCAGTAAGTGTCTACTTTGAAGTTTCTGGAAACCCCGAAAATAAAACTTTTTGCAATTTGCAATTTTGAATGTTGTTTCAAATAGATGAACATCTCTACTATGGGAAAAATATGTTTGGTGCAATCTTTTAGGGAATTTAACTTATTTGTTCCCCTTTTTCCTGGTTGCCCATTGCATTCAGTCGTATCCGTCGCATTTTTATGATACAATACAATACAATACAATTTTATTTGTCATTTGAACCCCAAGGGGTTCAAACGAAATTTTGTTTCTGCAGTCATACACACAAAAAAGAACCAAGACACAACACAATTTACACAAACATCCATCACAGCGCATCTCCTCCTCGCTGTGATGGAAGGCAAAAACTTATCTCTCCCCTGCACTTCCCATTCCCCTCCCGATGTCAGAGTCAAGGTCAAAGTCCCCGGTGGGCGATGGCAATTGTCCCGCGGCCATTAACGCTGCGCCGGGTGATGCAAGGCCGCGCTCCGGGTCTTGGTGTTGGAGCCCCGGGCGGGCGCTGGCAAAGTCCCGCAGCCATTCCAAGCCGCGCGGGGCGGTGATGTAAGGCCCCGCTCCAGGAACTCTTCAACCCCGCAACTCGGGCGGGTGAAGTCGCCGTTGGGGAAGCCCCGAAAAGCGGTCTCCCAGCAGGGATCCGCGGGCTCCCGGTGTTCCCGTCTGCCAGACCTGCGGTAAGCCTCCGAATCCCCGGGGTCGGGTCGCAGCAGCGCGCCACCACCGCTCCTCCCGCTCCCAACTCGGCCAGCTCAATGATGGTGAGTAGGTCCGCCGGCTCCGCGACTGGAGCCCCAGGTCGTTCCTGCTGGAGGCCACTCCACGGTGCAGCCCCAACGACAACGGAGACGCGACAGTGAAAAGGTCAGGTTCTCCGTGCAGGGGATAGATTTTTTAAAGTTTCCCCCACCCCCCGCCCCCCACACACATACCCACACACATACACAAAAAATAAATAAAAACTACATTCAAACGAGACAGAAAATAACAAAATACAGACGGACTGCAGAGGCCGCTGCAACGTGAGTCGCGCCGCCAACCAACCAACCAATATGATGAATAACACTGTAAAATATAACTGATTTAAGAATATAAAATCAAAATTTTATTGCACTTGCGAATTATGGAGTATCTTCCTCAAATAATCCACCAAAAAAAATCTAACGCATTGATTTTAAACCTTCGTAACAGTTTACTATCGAAAAAAGTAGTGATTTTCAGCAAGAATGGTAACCGTCACATAGCTTTTCACCAACTTCCTCTAAAACTATATTAACTTCAGATGAATAAGCTGAAGCATACTGTTCATTTATCAATTACAATTGATAATTATGGTCATTGTTGTATTTTACACTTTATGAACATAAAATGCTCGTGTGTCGGATATGACGCGGTGTGAGGTAGATGACCAAACAAATCATCTACGTCACACTGAGTGTTATAGGCCGCGTAACGGAGATGACTAAAACTATCTTAAGGCTCCAACAGTTGCTAAATGTTGAGAACAGGAAGCAACATAATGAACAGGGATTAGTGTTTCCTTAATACTGGTATTTCATTCATTTTTTTCCTGTGAAAATACAGGCAGCTACTGTGGATAGAATCTTGTATACTCAGGTGAATTTTCAATACACTGTATAACAATTTTGAACAGTTCTCAAAGCAAATACAATGCGTGAATAACAATTCTTAAATAACAGTTTTTAAAAGTTTAACAGTGTACAGCTCAGTATGAATGTGCCAATGTTTAATCAATATTGTCAAGATGTACAAGAATTCCATTCCAGAAATCTACAGCAACCCGGTGATGCCTGTTGGTCACTTTCTCAGGTGGTGGTATCCAAGTTATGACACTATCATAATTATACCATATCTTGTCTTCCCTCGCTGGCCCAAAAGCTGTGGGCTGGGGATCTGGGGCTGGGGATCTGGGAGCTGGGGACGTGGATCTGGGGCTTGGGATCCCCCTGTGGCTGGGGGCCTGGAGATCTGTAGCTGAGGGAGCTGGTGATCTGGGAGCTGGGGATCTGGGAGCTGGGGATCTGGGAGCTGGGGGCCTGCGGATCTGGGGACTGGGGATCTGGGAGCTGGGGAAGTGGATCTGGGGCTGGGGATCCCCCTGTGGCTGGCGGTCTGGAGATCTGGAGCTGGGAGCTGGGGATCTGGGGCTGGGGATGTGGGGCTGGGGATCCCCCCTGGGGCTGGTGGTCTTGGGGTGGGGAGCTGGGGCTGAGGGCTGGGAGCAGGGGATGTGGATCTAGATCTGGGGGGCTGGGATCTGGGGCTGAGGGCTGGGGGCTGGGGCTAGCGTTGGGGCTAGCATTAGCGCTGGGGTTAGCGTTAGGGCTAGCGTTAGGGTTAGCGCTAGGGAAGAAAAGATAAGCTGGAGATAGAGCTAGATGGAGATCGGGGGTTAAGTGACGGAGGCGGCGTGATGGAAATGGTGGCCCAAGCCTTTAGCCCAGCATGGCCTCGCCGGAAGGCCATGCCTGGCCGTATCGTTTGGGCGAATGGCACATGGCAGGAACACATCTCCAAGTTCACATCAAAAAAGAAAGAATTATTTTTCTTTCTACGACTTCAACACCGTTCGGTACTTACCTCGCTATGCAACAAAAAGCAGAGTTTTCACACGCTTCTTGTGCCGCAAATCAGCAGAAATTCAGGAGGGAGGTAACTATCAAAGTCCGCGGTCTTTTGAGGTTGGAAGTTCGCACATATTCTATTTATGGCCATGTGGGACGGCTCAACAAAGGTACGTGACGGAAAATTACTCCCATCATCGGGACAAGGAATTTTTGAAAAAAAGGTAAGATTTTAAATTTTATCAAGAATACAGGAATATTTTTAAAAGGTGATAAATATTTTAATTATTATTACCTACCGTTTAAAAGTATTTTCGTTTCAGATAGATCCCCCATTAAATAAATATGCCGACTTGAAATTTCACAAATTACCATCGGGCATGCGGTTTCCGGGAGAGGTGGGGGGGCATCGAACATCGGGGAAAAAAAAAAAAATATCACTTTATTCATTTAGGGTTTAATCATTATTTATGAGGATTATGTTTATTAACAATATAGAAAAAGAAGAAATGGGATAGAATTACAGATTTTCCTTATATACACCATCAAAGTAGGACACCAAAGTGGACACTTACTGAAGAATCACCCACTTCCTTTTCCATGAAATTCACGGGATCAGGATGCATGGCCTCTCGATTCTCATTTTCCTCTATTAGACCTGTTTTATCCCTCCACTTTTCTCTGTCTATAGGGCAGTTTTAGAGTGATAGTTTTATTATTGCTAACAACATTAATTTCTTGCATGTGGTTGAGATGTTTCATCGAGCTACAACAAATTCAAAGAAATATCGCAAACTCCCGCAATGCTTTCATAGAAACATAGAAACATAGAAATTAGGTGCAGGAGTAGGCCATTCGGCCCTTCGAGCCTGCACCGCCATTCAATATGATCATGGCTGATCATCCAACTCAGTATCCCGTACCTGCCTTCTCTCCATACCCTCTGATCCCCTTAGCCACAAGGGCCACATCTAACTCCCTCTTAAATATAGCCAATGAACTGGCCTCGACTACCCTCTGTGGCAGGGAGTTCCAGAGATTCACCACTCTTTCGCGTCTTCTGGCTTGATAGCTGTCCAAGCATAGGCCTTCTTCATGTATGCATTGGCGATCTGGTGCCCGTTACCAAACTGTTCTCTAAGCAATTTTCTTGCCTTTCGATAGCCCTCACTGGCTATCGAAAGTGAGCTCCATTGGATTTTCATGTGTAAGGTTCATTGGATAAGTTCCATTGGATAAGTTCCAAACAAGCTCCATTGGATATTTGCTTTTGTAATGTTCCAGAATTCGTAAGTGATCTTTTTCATTAGTAGTTTTCATTTCCACTCCACCCTCGAACTGGTCTAAGAAAGTTTCATACTGCAAAGAATCACCGTCGAACTTAGGAATTTCCGTTGGAGGTAAAGTGGAAGAGATATTATGTCAAGCTAGATACTCGCTAATTCTCATTTGATTCCACATCAAATCACAGACTTCTTCTCTAAATCCCTCCTTGGACTCAGAGGAACGGTAAACAGGCCTCTGAGAACAGTACTGGTGTGGATAAGTTTTGTCACAAGTCCCTTGGCTAGTTGTTCTTCCCAAGCTAGGCCTCAATGTATCAAACATTGGCCAATCTTGGCTTGCTCGAGCCTGTGTATTAGGCCTCTGAAAAGAGTGCTGAGTTGCGTAGGTCTCACGAGCCTTAACGGATGGTCCAAAGGTTATTCGCATTGGTTTAACCACCTGTGGTTGAGATGGAGCTTTTTTGACCATCCACTTACTCAGTGCTAGATTTGAATGGCGAGACCAGTCTTCCTCTGGTAGCTGTAGATTTAATTCAGCTGCTGTTTCCCTTTGAGCAGTTCCTTTTCTTAAATAAGAGCTCATCCCATCAGATATTTTAGAACCGCTTCTTGAACCTTGGCCCTCCAGTATCTATCTTTGTCCTGGCTTCTTTCAATTTCGTATCCAGTTACTATTCCTTCTCAGTCTTTAACAGCCTTGTTTGTTGCTCAACCACTCTCTTCGTCTGTTCTGCACGTGCCTCGGCCTTTCTCTTAGTCTGATCCACACGTGCCTCGGCCTCTTTCCTCGTCTTTTCCAACTGTGCTTCCTGTGATTCAATCTCATGCTTTCTCGTCAAGGCAGCAACTCGTAGCGAAAGAGCAGCCGCAGTTGCTTCAGCTTCCATATGAGCAGAGGCTCTTGAAATTAAACTGGCTTCTGAACCAGACATGTCTTGATCTTCATGTTGAAATGTTTGAGATACTATATTGTGGCATTATTTCTTGTCCAATTTCGACACCTTGTTGCGTAGCATCTCCTGCTATAGCACACGACGTCCTTTGTTCAACTTCAGCTATCCATTTCTCTACATTGCCAACAAAGCATTTAAGATATTCCATCGCTTCTTGAAACCACTGATTTGGCTCTTTGCTTACCTCCTCAGGCAGTGATAGGCTCAATAATAAGTTGTGGTTTTGTGCAAACTCAAGGTGAAGGTTGACTAGTCACCCATGATTAAATTTTACTTTTTCAGCATTCTCATCAAGGTGCATGAGTTAATCCTGGATCTCTATTATGTCGATAACCCGCTTCCATAGCTTGTTTCTCTCCTTCTGGCATTTCTCCAGAAATGCAACTCTGGCCTTTTCGGTGGGCTTCTTTGTTCATTGCTAGATCGTCTCTGTTCCGGCACTTCTTCACCTGGCTTACTTGTTGAAGATTCCATGGCTCCCTCTGGTGGCGTTCCTTCGCCTGACTTACCTGCTTCTGCTTGCTCCATTAATTAAGCAGGTCTTGGCAGACTGCCAAATCTGCTAATAAAAGAAACAGAACTTCTTCAGTTTGCCTCTGTCTTTACTGATGAACATTCCATAGTTATGGCATTACTTCTTGTTCGTTCTGGTGCAGTGTTCCATAAACACCTGAAAGAATCCAAAACGAAACTGGACTTTCAGAAAACATCCAATTATTTTCAAAGTATAGAAGTGACCAGTTCAGAAAGAATGTGTCTTATCTCAACTTCAAAACATACCAAGGCCGAGCACCTGGTAATCCAGTACTACTGGCTTCTTGGCTGCTTTCCAAAACTAAGCAGAACTTGAACTTCTAATATATCTGTGGACTCTTTATCAGAGCCTGTAATTTCACTTTAAATGCGACGAATCAGCCGAACCTTCCACAGCATCTCGTTAAGAAGCTGTTCTAATTAAAGCGTTCCAGCATTCAAATTTACAGCATAATACAATAGCTGTTCTACTCACGCTTTCGATTAGTGAAGTTTTCAATCATCAGATAAGTCGCGTGGCTGTGTCGATTAACCTACTGGCAGGCAGGCTCTGAACAGGTCAAGCTATAATCTCTGGCTGAGATCTAGCCCCTTCAGTTCCTCTTCTATGGAACCAATCTTCACTTCCACTTCTACGGAACCAGTTCTTCTGGCAGTAACCTCTCACAGAGATCCAGCCCAATCTTCTGCCCCTATTCTATGGGACCAATCTTCCACCTCCTAGTCGTAAGGTAGCTTTAGACTCTAATGTAATGACAGATTTTTATATTGTTTCAAGGATTTAGTCCTTTAGTCACTAATTGAAGACGGGATCAGAAGACAATCTATACGCACCCACGAGCTCTCCACGAGACATTCAAAGCCATCGAAAGATAAATCTTCCAAACACAGTATCTTGATTAATAGTTTCTTTATTGTAGTAGTAAAAACAGTAAGATATTCCACCAAACTTCTTGTATAAGTTCATTTTAATCTTACTCGTGCATGGTCTAAAGCTGTGACCTCTCCCCTTTGCTTCTTCAAACTAAACTAACTACTAGGGAGTCTGCGCGAGAATCCCAGTCGCAAGCACGTCTCAGACTACGTGTAAATCCCACCCACATAATTACAGGCAGATAAAATTTAAAGGTAACTGGTTATAGCTATAACATACCGAGTTAAGCTAAATGGCTACTACAGTATATTCCTTCCAAGAAGTCCAATACAGCCATCCATTTACTGCTTCATTAGTTTACACTCAGATATTAATTATGTGGTGGAAGTTATAGGCCATTCAAGTTTGTACCATCTGTTTACTGGTACTGGTTTGGATTTCGCCTGAGCTATCATATCCAGATAAATGCTAAATGACAAAAAAAACCTAATAGTGACTATCATTTACATCAAAGCAACATTAGATGGCAGCACCAAAAAGCCTTGAAGATCTCTATGTTGGCCTGAGTTGTACTTGTTTATTCAATATCCTGCGAAAGTGAAGAAGTACAGGGGTGATGGGTAAACAATATTTAGAGTGAGTTGGGATAGTGGAATTTTAGATGACCTCCAATTAATAAAGTTGAATAAGTTGGCCAATGAGTGGTGAGCAACAATAGCCAAACCTAGAAATAACTAATGCATGAATGAAGATTTTAGTTACAATTCCATTGGCTATATTTAAGAGGGAGTTAGATGTGGCCCTTGTGGCTAAGGGGATCAGAGGGTATGGAGAGAAGGCAGGTACGGGATACTGAGTTGGATGATCAGCCATGATCATATTGAATGGCGGTGCAGGCTCGAAGGGCCGAATGGCCTACTCCTGCACCTAATTTCTATGTTTCTATGTTTCTAAATGGAATGTGGGAGTGAGCGATGTTGCATAGATGGAAATAGATGGTTTACTGATAGCATGGATGCGAGGTCTAAAATGTAACCCCTAGTAAATCAGTGATTCCGTTTTAGAGAGTTTCCAGCAAATGGTTAGTGAAGGAAATATATGATGAAGGGTAATCTCAAACATTCTAACATTGGAGAAAAATTTAATGTCAGTATTTTTTATCCAGGAAATGAACATAAAAGAAACTGATGTTACAAAGGATTAAGATAATCTAATGTGGGGAGGTTTTCTTCTCACATTTCTTGATTCCCTTTGTGTCCCATATAAATTAAATTTACAGGAATTATAAGTATAGTGAACCCTCATTTTAACAGACCTCTTTACAACTGATTTTGGTTACAGCAGATGGACCTACCGACAGCTGCTCATGCCACCTTTGGATCACTCCACCTCCCCAGCTGCCTACAACCCAGCTGCCCATGTCATCCCCAGTTCGCACCACCCCCCATGCCAATTACAGCCCCAGCGGCCCACATCATCCCTGGCTCTCATCCCCTCCCCTGCTGCTTGCAGTCCCAGCTGCCCACACCATTCTCGGGTCCTGCTCCTCCCCGGTCACAGTCCAAATGTGAAGACAGTCAAGAAGTCGGTTAAAAACCCAGACCAATCTGCAATTTGTAAAACCCAAAAAGGCAGCGGCCAAAAATTAATTAAACAGCGCATCTTGTAAAGACCTGAACCCGATGGCTCTTCTCGAAGCCACCCCACATTTCTCAGAAAACAGCTGATCCTGACTCAAGCAATCCGGGACCAGGCAGTGTCAGGAGGAAATGATTTCCATCTCTGGGGATCCTTTGTAACTCACAGAGTTACCCACCCCGTTCCAGTGTCTGATACAAACTATTTTACAGAGAATAGGCCGTGTGGATGTGTTAGGCTTCAGGCTCAGTTCAAGGCCATTTCCTTCTCTGGGAGATGGTAACTCCATTGAAAATACTTACACAATGATAATACCTTACTCAGTTATAGTGGACAATCGGCAGTAATGGACACCATTCCTCCACCCATGGTCTGTTATAATGAGCGTTTACTGTATGTATCCTGATTAGCTGCCCAAAAATAAAATAAACCATTTGGTAAGACTAATCCTCCATCTTGGATGTACATAAATGTTTTTTACTTATTCTATGGATCTTATAATCCCAAATAAAACTTGTAACAATAGAATCAACTTTAAGAAAATAATTTTGGGGAGATATATCGGAATTGATTGTAAGAGGTACAGTAATTGTGGTAGGAAAATCATTTTTATGGCATTAATTCTACCAAGCATTGAGATGGGAAGTGTTTTCCAATACTGAATATTCTTATGCAGTTTATTAAGTAAAGGGGGAAATTTTAATTTAAATGAAGTAGTGTACTTCTTAGTCACATAAATTCCTCGATATTTAAATTTTTCGTAGACTATTTTAAAAGGAGATTGTTAAGTTCCGTTATTGGCATAATTCACTTTTGTTCCAATTAATTATATATCCCAAAAATGAGCCAAATTAAGTTATAAGATTTAGCAAGTTTGGAATGCTAGTTTCTGGGTTTGTAATGTACAATAATACATCATCTGTGTATAAAGAAATGTTATTAATTGTATCTTTAGTATTATACCCATAGATTTCTGGATGGGCTCTAACACTTTCTGCAAGTGGTTCAATAGCTAGGGCGAATAACAACGGAGACAATGGGCATCCTTGTCTACAACCTCTAGATAAATTAAATTTGGGTGATAACATTTTGATTTGTCAATATTCTAGCTGTTGGGTTAGTATATAAGAGTTTAACCCATATACAACACTTCTCACCCAATTGAAAATTTTCCATCACCGAAAATAGATAGAGCCATTCCACCTGATCAAATGCTTTTTCAGCATCTAACGAAATAACTGCTAAATCTACCTTAGCTATTCTATTTGAATATATAATATTAAATAATCGTCTCAGATTATAAAATAAATAACGTTTTGGGATAAAACCTGTTTGATTGGGATGTATTAATTTATGAATCACTAAACTTAATCTATGGGCTAAAATTTTAGTTAATGTCTTCTGATCAGTGTTTAAAAGAGCAATTGCTCTATATGAACCTGGATCCTCAAGGTCCTTATCCATTTTATGTATGTGTTATTGTTGATTCGTTTAAAGTTTCTGGCAGTTTCTGTTGAGTAAAAGCATAATTATATAATGTCTGTAGACGTGGAGAAATCAGATCATAATATTTTTAATAAAATTCAGAGTTTAAGCCATCAGGGCCAGCGGCCTTTCCGTTCTAATGGACTCTTCAATATCTTTTACTGATATTTCAGCACCTAATAATTCCCTCTCTTTCAGATCTAAACCTGTAAGATTACATTTCTGTAAAAATGTTTCCATTCTTGCAGGACACTCTCGTTTTGGTTGACTAAAGTGTTTGATAATATTGTAAAAATCTGTCATTGATATCTTTGGGCAATGTCAGTGTTTCTCCCGTATCTGATCTAATTTTATGAATTGTTTTTTCCCCATGCAATTTACGAAGTTGACGAGCTAATCGGTTTTGTGGTTTATCACTAAATTCAAATTGTAGTTGTTTAGTGTGTTGATAAAGTTTTATGATTTGATCTGAATATATTTGATTTAACATATTTAAGTGCAGCGATTTTATTATGTTTTATCATAGAGGGGGCGACCGCATTCTCTATATCTAATTGCCTTATTTCCATTTCCAATACATGTTGTTTAGCACGATTCTTTTTATTATGAAAGGCTTGTGAGGAGATTAACGCTCCTCGTACAAATGCTTTAAATGTTTCCCAGAGAAGGGAGACAGATGTTTCAGAGCGGTCATTCGACTCGAAAAATATATTAATCTGTGTAATAAGATATTCATAGCATGCTTTATCATTTAAAATTTGAGGGTTATGTCTCCATTGTGTCTGCTTCTTGGTCATTCCTTTTAGTTTAATCATGAATGTTAAAGGTGCATGATCCGAAATTATAATATTATGATATTTCGAATTATAAGTAAATGGGATAAGTTTAGAGTCTACTAAAAAGTAGTCTATTCTTGAATAAGTTTTATGTACCGGTAAAATTAATATTCTCGTTCAGATGGATTTTCGATTCTCCAGACATTTTTGATATTGGTAGTGTTAATGTATGAATTTAGTAATTCACTTGCCTTGGATTTTATTTTCCTTTGTCTTGATGATCTATCTAGATAAGAATCTAATGTACAATTTAAGTCTCCACCAATTATCAAATTATGTTGTGTAAGTTCCGGAATAGTATTAAGTGTTTTCTTGAAGAACAATGGGTTGTCAAAATTTGGTCCATAAACGTTAAGAAGGATCACTTTAAAAAAATATAATTCACCCACCAGTATAATATATCTACCTTTGATATCCGCAATGGTTGATATATGTTTAAAAGGTATACCCTTACGGATTAAAATTGCAACCCCTCTAGAAACATTATATCAGCTTTGAGTGATTTTAAATGTGCTAATACTTTACCTCTCTTGATTGGTTCATTAATACCCTTGACGTTCCAACTACAAAATGTAATTCCTTCACCCCCAATTTTCATATTAACATCATGCATCTTATGGGTAGGATGGTCTATAAAAGAGCAAATGGTTCAACACACTAAACCCGACATTCCGCCCGAACACAGGATAGATGAATTTTAGATTTAACTAGACCAAGTGCAGACCCATTGGGTCTGTTCCCGCAACGCGCGGTTGCAAGGAGAGGGGAGGCCTGACGTCATCGCGCAACTAGGTGTACGACGTCATCGCGCAACTAGGTGTACGACGTTGAGAAGCTGCGTACGACGTCGAGATGCTGCGTACGCCCGTCGATACGCTGCGTACGCCCTCATTGCGCCTGTGGGCCGACAGGCCGTTGATGCGCGGGATTTTCGGACAGTGCAAGCCAGCGAGGAAGCCGAAAAGCAGCTGGGGGAGCTTTGGCTTCGGCCAGCATGACAGGACCGAGGGGGGGGGGGGGGACTGGAGGAAGTAAAATCGCTAGTAAAATATTATTATTCTCCTAAAATAAAATAAAAATATTAGTCAAATATTTAAAAAAACAAATTTTATTAATAAAATACCTAAATCAAACCTTATTTACAGTTCTTATTTCTAACTAATTCTTAGAATATCTTGTTAATAATAGTTAATAATAATTAGTAGCAATTAGTACTAAATAATAAGGGTTGTAAATCAATGGCAAGATAACGTGCTCAACTATCATCATTATCAACTATCATTAGTCCTTAAGTATAACAATTTAAAGCTCCATTTGTTCTCTGCAAGATGATGACATCATGGGATAATGTTCAGTCATCAGTCAGATTCTCAATACCTTGGGTGAACTCCTGTGCTTCCTTGTAATCGGTGAAGAGATGTTCTTTCCGCTTGTAGGTGACTCTCAGTTTTGCAGGGTACATCAGTCCATATCTCAGATTTGGTATCTTCTTAAGGATTCCTCTTGTCTCATTAAAAAGTGCTCTCCTCCTAACGACTTCTCAGGATAGTCTCTAAATATACTAATCCTGTCTCCTTCAAATTAGAGATTTCTGTTGGCAGCAATTTTTGTCATGATGTCATCCAAAACTTGGTCATATTACACCTTCAATATCAGTTGTCTTGGGGGGGGGGGGGGGGGGGGGGGGGCGCCAGCACTCAGATGAAGCTTCAGTGCTCTGTGTGCCCGACCCTGATTTTCTTAACTCTCATCCAACCATATTGAATTCCATGGACAGCAGCAGTTTTGCTTAAATTCCAGTTATATCACAATCAAGAATCATCATTCTTCTGTTATTTTAATTGCATTATGTGATAAAAGTTATTCTTAATTTAGTAATTGTATTTACTTTAAGTTCATGCATTATGTTATGTTATAGATGTTAGCTTGTTGACCAATTGATTCATCTAGAAAGCCAAGAATTATTTAACGTTTGTTTTTATTACAGGTTTGAGTTCTGTGAACCAGTCTTTGTAGTTGGGAATTGCATAGATGTCTTGTCAGATAATCTTCAATATGATCGTGTTTATTGCGGAGCTGGAGTCCAAAAGGATCATGAGAATTACATGAAAATATTTCTGAAAGTCGGTGGAGTTCTTGTTATGCCTATGGAAGATCAGGTACTACCAGGCTTTTAAATCCTGTTTAATATACTTCAGGATTCCCATAAATCAGTCTGTTTTTTGTCTATGGGTACTAAATTCAATTCTAATCCAGTCTCATAGTATGAAGATTGTTCCCGATGTTGGGGAAGTCCAGGACAAGGGTTCACAGTTTAAGGATAAAGGGGAAATCTTTTAGGACCGAGATGAAGAAAACATTTTTCACACAGAGAGTGGTGAATCTCTGGAACTCTCTGCCACAGAAGGTAGTTGAGGCCAGTTCATTGGCTATATTTAAGAGGGAGTTAGATGTGGCCCTTGTGGCTAAAGGGATCAGGGGGTATGGAGGGAAGGCAGGTACAGGATACTGAGTTGGATGATCAGCCATGATCATATTGAATGGCGGTGCAGGCTCGAAGGACCGAATGGCCTACTCCTGCACCTATTTTCTATGTTTCTATGTTTCTACGAAGACTGCTTCTGTAAGGGTCTAATCTACACCAATGTTAACAATCCCATGCTAATTTCCAGTGGAAAAGGCGGCAATGGAAGATATATATTTTGATACTCAAGTTGAAGGACATAATTGTAAATAATTGGAGACAGACTATTGCAAACAGTATCTCTTTGCTATTATCTATCAGGGAAAAAACTAAAAGATTATATTTTAATATTAATAATTTACTGATTGAAGCTGCATGCCTTGTATATTTTTTAGAATTGCTACATTTTGTGGATAACATTTTCTTTGCAATGGTACACTTTTCTGATTTTTCAATTTCTTTTGATTCTCAGCTTATTAACTGAATATTAATAATATTAATGTTAACTGAATATTTAATTTTGGATATCTACCACAGATAATCTTTACCAACAGATATTCAAAAATATATTAAAATACAAATCTGAATAATCCAGTACTAATCTATTTTTCAGATTGGTTTAATCTCAGCTCCACAGTCTTGGCAATATGGTTATTTTTGTTTTCATTTTTGGTGAAGTTTAGGAATCAATAGCAAAGCCATTTATTTATTGATTGTCTCTAATTATTATCGAAGACATCACTTTTGACTGCTGTATGTATTCTGGCAATGCTGTTGAATAGACAGTTCAACAATTTAGTCGCAGTGACAATGAAGGAAAATGGCATGTTTCCACGTCAAGATGGTGTATGATTTAGAAAAGATTTTGCAGTTAGCGGTGGCAGACTGGATCATCTGCTGTTTTTACCTCCATTGATGAATAGTGCTTGCAGTTTTGGGAGGTGCTGTTGATCTAGACAAATAACTGCAGGGAATGTTCTGAGGCTAAGGGAATAAATGTTTGGAATACCACTCTAATGGGCTACTTCGTCTTGGATACTGTTAAGCTTCTTGACTATTTGAGTTTCACGTATCCAGCCAAGTAGAGGTATTCCATCATAATTTATTCTGTGTCTTGTACACCGTTGAATAATTTTGGATATGGTACAGTATTTATATAGCTGGTCCAGTTGGATTTCTGGTTGTGATTACCTCACAGATGCTGATGACTTGGTAATACAGTTGAATGCCAAGGAGTGGTAGTTAGATTTCCTTTTACTGGAGATGGCCATGTTTGGTATTTTGTCATTTATCAGCCAATACCTCCAGCATTTTGTGTCTTTTATCAAGGTCTCAAGGTCAGTTTATTGTCACATGTACCAATTCAGATACTGTGAAATTTGAGTTACCATACAGCCATACTAAGTGAAAAGCAACAAGACACACAACCACATAAAAGTTAAGTTAAACATTCATCACAGTGGATTACACATTCCTCTCTGTGATGGAAGGCAATAAAGTTCAATCTTCTTCCTCTTGTTCTCCCACGGTCGGGGCAGTCAAACCATCCGCAGTCAGGGCGATCGAAGTCTCCGCTGCCGACGATCGAAGCCCCAGTCAGGGTGATCGAAACTCCCACGTCAGGGCGGTTGAAACTCTCTCCGCGGCATGAAGCTCCCGAGTCGACCTCTTCTCACCAGAAACTGCGGGCTACATGATGTTAAAGTCTATAGGCCCCGCCGCGGTTGGAGCTTCGATCCCCGGCAAAGGGATCGCAAGCTCCGCGATGTTAAAGTCCCGCAGACTCCCGCGGCTTGGAGCGCCCGTCGGTCTCCAGGAAAGGCCGTCAACTCCACGATGTTAGGCCGCAGTAGGTACAGATATACGATATGGAAAAAATCGTATCTCCGTCGAGGTAAGAGATTGAAAAAAAGTTTCCCCCCCACCAACCCCCACAGAAAACAAACCAAGGAACACTAAAACATACATTTTAACACATGCTAAAAATAACAAAAAGAAGAAAGGACAGGCAGACTGTTGGTGAGGCAGCCACTGTTGGTGACGCCACCCGATGACGTTCTTTGGTGTAAACCAGCATCTGCAGTTCCCTCCTACATATGTTATGTAGGTCATGCTGCTTTTAGATATGCACTGCTTCATTGAAAATAAATGCGTACAATCATCATAGTGAAATGGAATTGGTTGAAGGGGGCTTTTATGATGGTAGGGATCTTGATAGGAAGCCAATATAGATTATCTGCTTGGCATTTATAGTTGAATGTGGTCATAAATGTTTGAGTTTTATAGTGAGCTCTGACATACTGAACACAGCCAATGAGAATAACGACTCAGTAGAATATAAAATACAAAGGCATGGTCTTGTACCCCTTATTAATTTTACCAGATACAGATGACACATTGTGTACTTGGTGGGGGGGGGGGGTTTGGTTGTTATCAATAATACAGATTTGCATGATAATACAGGGCTCTCACTTAACTTTTTTTCCCTGTTGCCAGCCAGGCAACTTAGGCAGCGTTTTAGGTTGCCAAATGACTGTTTAGGTGGTCAATTTAAGACAGCTTGCATGACGCGTGCGATAATGTGCTCGTACGAAGTGCGTAGTTACCAGTCGGAATTATGCTCAATGAAGCATTCACATATTATTTCTGCTTCAAATAAACTCACAAACTAAACATATTCACCAATCAAGACATGATATATACCACAATGACATGCAGCAAAGTTACAATACAGTATCTCAACTCTTTTTACACATTGCAATTAATGCCATTTCTATTGTTTCTTTCCACTTCCCAACAAAAATGTGGTTGGATTATTCTGCGTATGATCAACCTGTGTCAATAAATCCTGGACCATGGTAACATATATGCTTAACTATGCATACTACAGATTGATGCAAGCATGTTTTCTGTGAAGGACCGAAAATTATCATGACATGGCCATAGCATGGGTTGTTATTGCTATTGGTACAGAAACACTCTCGCTTCCCACATAATTTATCCACAACAAAATATACAGGTTGCAAGGAAATTTCTAAAAGCATTTTATGATAATAGCTGTTAAAACCGACTATACCCATCTGACAGGTTAAACATTACACTAACTGACAAGAGATGGCCAAAGGACATAACTGCAGCAAATGTTCTTTTGGTAATATGTTTAAAGGTGTCAAAACGCCACATTACCGGACATTCAGATTAAATGTATGTGTTGTGAACAGCAATGAAAATACCCAGTTTGTATTCACCAGATTTTATTTTAATTATTGATAAACACTGTTTCCATCATTCCCACTTCAGAATTAACGTTAAAATTTCAACTGAAATATCTCCTGACCAAATTTGTGATGTATATGACCGAATGTAGAAGTAAAACCTGGATAAATCCAACGTACAGTTGTGAAGGTACACAAAAAAGCTGGAGAAACTCACCGGGTGCAGCAGCATCTATGGAACGAAGGAAATAGGCAATGTTTCGGGCCGAAACCCTTCTTCAGTATAGTTGTGAATGTGGCTCATTAAATAACAGTACTGATACTCAATATTAAGGGCATTGATTTGCCGTTAAAATTAATTCTGTAATAACGTGTCAACGGTAGCAGTGACAATCGAACACTGCGGTTTTAATGTTTCACGTGTTCACAATTTAATTCATCCATCTTTATGGATTAAAACAAATAATAACATTGGGATTTAAAACACATTTGATTGCATTCCATTATCAAACAGTCAATTTTCGTTCTGAAGACATTTCCAGCACAGTAGGGCCGGGGGTGGGGCACTGTGAATCAGTGCGGGATGGATAGATGGCGGGGGGGGGGGATGAGAAAGGTCAGCGTTCATCGGACAGGGACGGTATAATCGCCCCGCTGCCTTGGCCGTCCCTGTTCACCGCCAAAGGGGGAGACAGTTGGGATCTCCTCGCCACTGCCTCCCCTCCTCCGCCAGCCAACAGAAGATGCGGGGCCGAGCGGTGCAGCTGCTTCAGACGGCGGAAGGGGGCCTCCCCCTCCCCATTCCTCCTCCCGGCCTCGGCTTGTGGGAGGGTTTGTTTTGAAAGCAGTATCGGTGTTAGCGAATTGACAAGCACCGGCCGCTATCAGGGCGGCCTGGGTGCTGTAGGAGGAGGCGCCGCTATCGCTGCCTATAGGATCTTTGGCCACTGCTGTGCGGGCCCGTCATTCGCTCCGACCATCCGTCACCCCACACCCCGTATCTTTGCTCCGCACTACGTCTTCGCTGCCGACACGAAACGTCAAGTTCCTTTTCTCCAGAAATGCTGCCTGACCCGCTGAGGTACTCCAGTTTTTCGTGTCTATCTTCAGTATAAACCAGTATCTGCAGTGCCAAGCCGGGCAAAATGACTCGGCATTTAGGTTGCCCGGCGGCACTTTGGGTGGTCATTGGCACCCGGGCAACTGTTAATTTCGAGCCCTGTAATAGCATCAACAAATACATTTCTTTTTCTTCTAATGGTTATGTGCAATTTTTGGCAGATACTGAAATAATATGATAATAGAAATAAAATTCCACTTTTAACTGGCAAAGGTTCTTTTAATGACTTTGTAATTATACTTTTTAAATAATAGCATAAATAACACAATGGTAATTTCTGAAGACCAATAGCATAAATAACACAATGGTAATTTCTGAAGACCCTGGAAATATTTCCTCCATTTAATTGGTTGAAGAAGTACTTTGTATCTTGGAGTATCTAAGTGCCTTTCATAAATTGGGAGAAATATGAAAAGCATGTGTCGGAAAGATCAGCAGATGCTGGTTTACACCGAAGATGGACACACAATGCTGGAGTAACTCAGCGGGACAGGCAGAATCTCTGGATAGCAGGAATGGGTGATGTTTCGTGTCAAGACCCTTCTTCAGACTAAGAGTCGGGAGAGGGTGACACTGAGATAAGAAGGGGTAAGGTGTGAAAACAATACAATACAATACAATACCTTTTATTTGTCATTTGAACCTCACATGAGGTTCAAACAAAATTTGGTTTCTGCAGCCATACAAAAAAAAGAACCAAGACACACACCAACACAATTCAATTCACATAAACATCCATCACAGTGAGTCCTCCTCACTGTGATGGAAGGCAAAACTTAAACATATCTCTCCTCTGCACTCCCCTCTCCCCCCCCATGTCAGAGTCAAAGACAGAGTCAAAGCCCCCGGCGGGCGATGTTAAATGTCCCGCAGCCATTAAAGCCACGCCGGGTGATGCAAGGCCACGCACCGGGTCTTGGTGTTGGAGCCCCCGGCGGGCGCTCACAAAGTCCCGCGGCCATTCCAAGCCGCGTGGGGCGGTGATGTAGGCCCCGCTCCAGGTAATCTTCAACCCCGCAACTCGGGCGGGAGAAGTCGCCGCTGCGGAAGCCCCGAAAAGCGGTCTCCCACCAGGGACCCGCGGGCTCCTGGTATTACTGTCCACAGACCTGCGGTAGGAGCTTCCGAATCTCCGGGTGTCGGGTCACAGCAGCGCTCCACCACAGCTACACCCGCTCCGGACTCGGCCAGCTCCGTGATGGTGAGTAGATCCGCAGCTCCGCGACTGGAGCCCCAGGTCATTCCTGTTGGAGGCCGCTCCACGTTGCAGCCCCAACGACAACGGAGACCCGACAAAGAAAAGGTCGGGTCTCCCGTGCAGGGGAAAGACCTTAAAGTTCCCCCACCCCACCCCACCCCCACACACATACCCCGACAAAAAAAACAATAAAAACTACATAGAACAAGACAGAAAACAATAAAAAGACAGACGGACTGCAGAGGCCGCTGCTGACAAGAGTCGCGCCGCCTTCCTGTCCACAAGACATTAAAAGAGATGCTGTTCAAAGAAAATGTAGAATATATCATTTCCAGCTTGGAGAAGGTGACAATAAAGCAAACAGAGATAAAATGTAATCGGGGACAGTCAAAACTGGTCGGAGAACTGGGAAGGGGGAGGGATGGAGGGAGAGGGAAAGCAAGGTTTACTTGAAGTTAGAGAAGTCAATATTCATACCTCTGGGGTGTAAGCTGCCCAAACAAAATATGAGGTGCTGTTCCTCAGCACAGCACAGCACAGCACAAATTGGAGGAACAACAGCACATATTTTGCTTGGGCAGCTTACACCCCATTGTCTTGTGTATGCTTCAGATTCAAAAATCTCCTTTGCTTTAAGTGTTTAATGGTGAAAATTAATGGCCAACTGAGATACAAAGAGGCTGGAGATCACTGATAAGCACTACACAACAGTAGTTGACAAAACACGTTCTTTGCATCTGGAATGAGAATAGGATTAGTCTTCTAGTTATAAATCACTACTGTGGAGAGTGTATATTTTAATGTATTTAACATTCCATGGAGAATATTGCCTCATTTATCTAATGTCCTCTTTTTTCGCAGCTTACCCAGATAATACGTACAGGACAAAACACATGGGAAACTAAAAACATATTGGCAGTGTCATTTGCTCCTCTTATCCAACCAAACCGTTCTGACTGTTTCAAGTCAGAGAATGTAAAACTGCGTAAGTACTCAATGGCATTTTAAAATTTAAATTACAGGAGAATAAAATGAAATGAGCTTGGCGAATATGTCTTTGGTTTAGTGCAAGTGAAAATAAAAAGCCATGCTATTTCAGTGAATAATTAACGTAATCATCTGGAATCATTTGTTTTCTGTAACTACTAAATATTAAAATACCGTATCAAGAGAGTCTGGGTTTCACGATATGCACTCAAAAGGACCAGATTATCGTGGACCCAGCTCACCATCTTTAGTCCCTGTATATGCAAACTTGCCTGGATTGGATCCAAAGGGCTGATCTAATTGGTTTAAGCTTTTTGTCATCATTAAACCTGAATATATTCAACTTAATCCCCAAACTAGATGACTAATACAGCTTTTGCATAAATGAGACTCGAGCATAATGCTTGCAATACTTCCATATCGCCACCTTGCCAGGCCACAATCCATTCGATTGTGCTCTGTTTTCTGTTCATTTGGCAATGATGAATCTCAGCTAATATTTTGTTGTAATTCCATAACCCTTTAGTGACACCTCATCTAGTGTCTTCTAAAAATCCAAATGTATTCCATAACCATTCCTTTCTTTGTATTGAATAGATGCATGTCTACATTTCCCAATCTTGCTTCTTAGCTTTTACTGTCTTCTAACAAGCCGTCCATGGTCTCCATTGACCTATGTGCTTTAAAGCATTTTCTCACCTTGTGCAAATATTCCATAATTGGTTCCTCATCATTGATTGTGTACCAGGTGTAAATGCAGCGGAATTGAAGCAAATTTGCAGTCCATTGCTGATTCCTGGAATTGATGGTACTAATCAATGCAATGTCAGCTGCATTGGGAAAAGTACAACATTTTTTTTAGCAACACAATATTTTTTACCAATTTCCTCTTTTTGTTTTTTTCCCTCTTAATATATTTGTTTTCATTCATGTTTAAATCTGCCAAATTGTTATATTTCAACAATATTTAACCTGTACCACCCTTGACTATTAGAGTTATG
Source organism: Amblyraja radiata (assembly GCF_010909765.2). Classification (NCBI taxonomy): domain Eukaryota; kingdom Metazoa; phylum Chordata; class Chondrichthyes; order Rajiformes; family Rajidae; genus Amblyraja; species Amblyraja radiata. The sequence continues at coordinate 70,877,921 of NC_045959.1, read as the reverse complement.
ATTGGTTATGATTTTATTGTTTTTCCAGTGAAGTTTTTATTTATCTAATTATCTCTGTATATCAAAAGACAATCATTAAGTACTACTTTGCATATTTTTCATTGCCTACTTCAAAACATTTGCATGTACCTTGGACAAATTAAACCAGTTAACTTTACACTGAATGATAGGAATCCTGCGGACTGTTACTGAGCAGAATGATTGAAGAGAAAGATTATGTAGTTCCCTAAAAGTGCCGTCAAAGATAGATTATGGTAGTGAAGAAGGCTTTTGGCATACTGCCCTTCATCAGTCAGGGCATTATAGAAATTGGAATGCAGATTAATTTGAATGCAGATTACACGAGGAATTGCAGATGCTGGTTTAACAAAAAAGAGAAAAAGTGCTTGAGTGACTTGGCAGGTAAATAAGCATCTTTAGAGAACATGGATAGCGAATGTTTCGGGACAATGCCCTTCAGACTGATTGAAGTAGGGTGGAGAAAACTGGATGAGAGGTAGCACCAGGCCAAATCCCACTCCTCCTCCATCTCCCACCCTTCTCTATTTTCCCTCCTCGCCTCTCTCATATGTGCCCCACCTGGAACTGCAAACACATATCCACTCTACTTCCACCTACAATTATTCTTCCAGCTTCACACTTTGCAACTCTTACCCAAAGATACTAGAGCAGCTCTTCAAAGATAAGATACTAAAGATAGTATCAAAGATAGTAATGCACCTTCTCTCTCACTTCCATTCACTGATCCCAGTAGCCCTTTCAGGTGAGACTGAGGTTTTTGTGCACCTTTTTAAAGCTCTTCTACTGCAGTCGGTGTTCTCGATGGGATCTCCTTTATATCTGGCGGGACCAAGTGTAAACTAGGCAACTGTTTTGCATAATACTTGCATTCTTTCTGCCAAGGTCTGCTGGTTTTCCCAGCTGCTCCCATTCCCATACTCACCTTTCTGTCCTTGGCCTCCTCTATTCCCAGTGAGGCCACATGCAAACTGGAAGATTAGCATGTCCTATCATGCTTGGATCATTTACAACCCAACAGTATGAACATTGAAGTCTCCAATTTCAAGTACTATTCTCTTATTGACTGTCTTTTCCATGCCTGCCCAACCCAGATGCATGCTCTTTTGACCCACCCATCTCAGTCACCCTGCTCTTTTCCCTCCCTTGTATACTCCTCTCCCATCCTTGAATTCCCCATTCAATTTCTATCCCCCTTTCCCTCCCTCTGTCCTCTTCCACCCATTTCTCTTCCTCTGAGTTTACATTTCACTTCTCTTCTTTCATTATCTTGCTCTTTTTTGTCTCCTTTAACACTAGCATTTGTCAGTTACTCTCTACATCTGCCAATCACACCCCCCCCCCCCAACCTGTATCCACCTGTCATTTCCCAGGCTTTGTCCTGCCCCACCCCTCTTATCCAGCCTCTTTCTTCTCCTCCCCCCTCCACTCCGATCAGTCTGAAGAAGGGCCTGACCCAAAACATTCTGTCCATTCCCTCCACAGATGCTGCATGATCCATTGAGTTGCAGCAGCTCTTTGTGTTTTGCTTTTAAATGTATAATTCATTGTCTTTAAGTTTTGTTACTTTGAGTTCTATTTGCCTTTGTTGAGATGCATTTTTAAACCATTTTAAAGAATTATATAGATATCAGAGCCATGAAATCTCAGTTTTATCTAAGAAACCTGAATCACTCAAGACAAAATGTTAAAATTGAAAATAGCTGCATAGATACATGACATGGAAAGAAATCTGCATGTTTGTAAAGATCACATTGATCAATATTAAACGCTGAAATGAATTCCCAAACAATGGAACCAAAACCACCTCATACCTGCTAATTTTATCAGAGCCTGGGCAAGATTAAACAACCACCCTCAAATGTGTCTAATGGGTTAACAATATGTGCTATTACCTTAATAATCAATTGTTTTTACTTGAATCGTTTGGGTTTCCAATCATTTGGGTTTTTGAGCAAGTTCATGGGAAATTCTCCACACTTGAGATAAATGTTTGCTCAATCTTGTTGAGTTATAATGTCACCCACTTGTGAATATCACTACTCACAGAATGGTTCAGTATGACGGGCCATTTTTCATTTTTATACTGAAGATATATATGGAAAGATGGAAAAAAAACTTAAAAATAGATTCTAATTGCATACATATGGCTGGGACATACATATATTTCTTGCTCCCGAATCCCACCACAACTGAAGAGTAAATGCATAATCTAGATCTGTTTTCTGCAATGTGATCAAATAGCATTTTGTAAATTCAGCGAGTATGTTTTGTTTTCAATAGCACCAGTAACTGTAAGATGTCTGCAGGACTTGGCAAGAATTTACATTCGTCGCAATCTGAGAAACTTGATAAATCAAGAGTCACAGGCCAAAAACGGTCCTCAGAAAGTTGCACCTAAGCGGAAACGAAAGAAGCTCCGCAGACGTAAAATTGATACCTATGTGTTTGTAGGAAATCAGTTGATACCTCAGCCATTTGACAGTGATGAAGAAGACAAAATGGAAGAGAATGGAGAGGAGGAAGAAAAAGAGTTAAATGAAAGCTTCAAACAGGAAGAACCTCCACTAAATTTGCTTCGGGAGAGAATTCTGAGTTTGCCACTACCAGAATCTTTGAAAGCTTACCTGACGTTTTATAGACAAAAGTAGCACTGAACAAAAATAATATGTTTTGTCCACTGATATGTCTGAGTTCTCAAATGTAGCATTTTCCCATATATTCACTCCAAAAAGCGCAGTTGTGTGAATATAAAGAAGATTTCAACGTTAAATATATGATAAAATTGATTTCATGATTACGTTTAATTCATTAACTAAAGGCAACTTAATTTCTTCACTGGCAAGGGAAATGTTAAAATACTCTATACAAAATTAGAAATTCAAGCAGAATACTTCAGATTTTAGACATTTGTCTGAGAATAATAAGAGCATTTTGAAAAGACCAAGAGTTTCATATTTTCTAAGATGAAATGAAATATGTTATTTTTTAAATTAAATAAGATTTTAAATGGTATAATTCAATGTAACTAGATTGATCAGATTTGCAGGTTTACTTACTATATTATCACTTCCCTTTGTTAGTCATGCAACATTGCATAGATAACAGACCTAAAGCAATGTATTTGTTTAACTTCAAAATCTCTCAATCTAAGGAGCAATTTTTTATTGTACTGCAAAAAAAAAACTGGCCTCTTCGAGCAGTTCAGTTCTGATACATGGATTTAGCTATACCAGCAGTTGTTGGTAGTTGTATAACTACTAAACAATATTTATTGCCCCAAATTAATATCTGGCATGTCCTGTAGGTGGGCATTAATTACTGGTATGTTTAGATATAAACCCTTGTATAATGTGCTTATATAGCAATGCACTTTAGAACTTTCAAAAATTTAAGTTTGCCAAGACTTTTAAACTTTTTGACAAAAACTTGCTTTGTGATTTAATATTTTTTTTATTCTGTTCTTCCAGTGTTAGAACAATAAAATGCTGTTACCTTTGTTGCTTCGAAATTATTTTGGGATAGTAAATACCCTTAAACAATACTCTGGGATATTAGGGATTATGTAGCAAATTTGCAAAAATGTTAAGTAAAGCAAATACCTTAGCCACTGAGTTGCTTACTGTAATATTTGCTCATTTGCACCTCTCCTGATTCCTTGGATGGTGTACAGCTCAGGGAGAGGACAACTGAGGGATATTTTCTTTATACCATGTACAGTAGGTTATTATGGTATACCAAGATGATTAATCCATGGTGGATTGTGAACTTGGTAATGATAATACTTGGGAGTGATTTCAGGTAAATATTATACTTTTTGTACAGACATTGAAAATTCTTTTTTTTCTGCACTGTCATTTGATCTATTATGCAGTAGTTTAAGATGATAGATGTATTTTCATAGTTATGTAATTTTCTGTAACTTTTTTGATCAAGAAATATAAATTTGTGCTTAAGTGTTGCTTTTGGTGTTGGAAGTATGGTTTGTTTCATTTCATACAATTAGTAATTCTAAGCTGAATAGCAGTTCTATGAAAACTGAATTTAAATGAATAGGTTGCTTCTGTAAACTTTGATTTGGGAAAATTTTGCAATAAAATTGATATTCTTGTGTTTTGGTTGTGATAACTTATTATAATAATTGTTTTTTTAATGTCCAGATGAGATTTAAAATGTATCACTATCTTAAGAAGCGCCAATAGAATGGCAACAATAACATTATGAACACTCATTGGGGCATTTTGCAGCAAATTAGATTTGAACCCTACATGGATGGATGCTCATTGTTTAAAACGTTTCTATGTCCTATGAATCTAGCTCCAAGTTTAAAAACAATTATTTTCCTGTATTCCCCTCCAATTTAACCACCACTTATATTCAGCTGATTAGCTCCTAATTATTTCAGCAATTTTACCCTTTTTGTAAGCAGTGCCATATATGGGGGGAGAAAGGTCAGAGCTGTTTCTATTTTCTTCTCTATTTTAAACATTCTTACTGCATTTCATCAGAGCATGGTCATTCATTCAGATACCAAATCTCTAATATTAGTTTTGCTTCTCAGCCAATATATCACATTCTGAGTGATAACATCTCTATTACATCACTTTTATCTAGTGTCTGAAATTAATAATTTATTGAAAGAATCATGGCCCCCAACTTAAGGCTGCACAACACTGGTTAACTTGATATTGTCTAATAAGGCCTATGGATTTGTTTCTAAAATAGGAAAGCTACCTGAGTACACCTATTTGGTACATGAGGCTTGTGGATAATGAAGCAATCATGGGTATGGTGAAACCTTATTTTACATAGGTTTTAATCAGATGGAAGGTCATGCCTATTGTGTCTCTGGGTGGACAAAATACATACTATTTATTTGTGGATCAGATCTTTGGCAACATGCAGGAAGTAATTGAAGAGACATCTGGCACTGTCTTTCTTTATGGTGGACTGCAGGGAGATGTCTCTCGTTACCACAACTTATTTTTGACTATTTTCTTGAAATGGCCACTATTACAGAATTGGTGAGGTCACCTGGAGAGTCCTCCTCTTCCCAGATATGGAAATTAGACTGTATTTGTGACTGAGCTTTCCATTGCTGAATGCTAGGATTTCAGCAGGGACACCATTTGCTCCTGAGCCTTATTATAGTCAGTTGTACAGTATTGAAAGGAGTTCTTTGGCCCAATACATTTATGTGTTCGGTGACGCCTATCTGTGCTAATCCTACTTCTCCACATTAGTCTTCATGCTCCCTTATTTAACATTATTTAATGTTTTAAATGCTATTATTAAATATTCCTGTTGCATTAGGCTTTCTTTGACACCACTACTTTCTGACAACTGCTCAAGAATAAGAAGAGATGGATAAAATGATTTCCATCTTTTTCTTCAGCCATGAAGAATGCTTGTCCGATTGTACACTGAATTTTTGTTGAGAACTAGGCAGAATGTCTCTGTCCTTGTGAAGCTGCTGTGAGAACCTACAAGAAAACTGCTACAAAATTGCACCATTACGGATGGTGGCAGCTGACTTACATTAAAAGCTATTTACCATCTCAGCTGGGCAGCAAATCGGAACTCGTGAACATAAGCTGAAGACCATCTGGAGGGTGTCATCTTTGACAAAAATATGGCTGAACCCTATGGCTCCATGAGTATGAAAGCTATGAGAATAAACTAAACACTAGTGAATACAATAAACACCTCACTTCTAAAGTCCTTTCACTGCCTGCAGTGCAAATTAAGAATAATGTAGAGTACTCTCCAATTGCCTGTGAGTGTAACATGCCATCCAGAATGAAGCAACTCTTTTGATTTCCCATCCTAATTATTTACTCCTACCTGCATGGCTCATTCTGCACCATGTACCATCTATATGAAACAATGACAGCAATTCACCATGTTTAGTTTAGAGATGCAGCATGCAAACAGGCCCACCAGCCACAGTGTCCAATCTGTGTCAGTGATCACCTGTTCTATTTCATTTTATTCCACTTTCCCATCCACTCCTTATACATGAGGGGCAATATTACAGAAGACAATTAATCCACAAACCTGCACCTCTGTTGGATGCAAGAGGAAAGCCATGCGATCACAGAGAGAACATACAAACTGCACACAGACAGCACCCAAGATCAGGATGGAAGTCATCTAGTGCTGTAAGGCAGCAGCTGTGCCACATATTTGATATATTCTCAAAATAACAGCCATGTGAACAAGAAAGGTAATAGCATAATTTCCAATTTCTCTACTGCCTCACACATCACCCTGACTTGGAAACAAATATCTATTCCTGTATTGCCAGTTCAATGTCCTGAAGCCCTGTCCATGGCAGTGCAGCCGGAATATTCTGAATTGTAAAAGGTTAAGGCCATAATTCAGGGGTTCCCATCCTTTTTCGTCCAGTTTACCCCTGGTAACTTTAATGGCACATAACAATGTTATTTCGCTTAATTATGAACAACTAATGAGGAACTCCCACATAAGAGATTAGTATACAAACTTAAAGCACACGGTATTGGGGGTTCAGTATTGATGTGGATAGAGAACTGGCTGGCAGACAGGAAGCAAAGAGTAGGAGTAAACGGGTCCTTTTCACAATGGCAGGCAGTGACTAGTGGGGTACCGCAAGGCTCAGTGCTGGGACCCCAGCTATTTACAATATATATTAATGATTTGGATGAGGGAATTGAATGCAACATCTCCAAGTTTGTGGATGACACGAAGCTGGGGGGCAGTGTTAGCTGTGAGGAGGATGCTAGGAGGCTGCAAGGTGACTTGGATAGGCTGGGTGAGTGCAAATGCATGGCAGAGCAGTGTAATGTGGATAAATGAGAGATCCACTTTGGTGGCAAAAACAGGAAAGTAGACTATTATCTGAATGGTGGCCAATTAGGAAAGGGGGAAATGCAACGAGACCTGGGTGTCATGGTACACCAGTGATTGTAAGTAGGCATGCAGGTGCAGCAGGCAGTGAAGAAAGCGAATGGTATGTTAGCATTCATAGCAAAAGGATTTGAGTATAGGAGCAGGGAGGTTCTACTGCAGTTGTACAGGGTCTTGGTGAGACCACACCTGGAGTATTGCGTACAGTTTTGGTCTCCTAATCTGAGGAAAGACATTCTTGGAACCGTAACTTTCAACACATCTTCACACTGGTACACACCTGCACTTCGTAAACTGAAACAGACTGGTCGCCGACTTGAACGACTCACAAAGAAATCATCTCTCACAGTCCACCTTGAAGCTTACAAACTCCACCTCACTGACTACAAAGATGCCCTCATTGCTGCATATTCACCGATCCCTGCCTAAACCACAGAACCCTCTTCTCCACAGTGGGCAACCTCCTCAAGCCTCGAGCCAACACTCTCCCTACCTCTACTCCGGGTCTCTGCAACTCATTCCTCCACTTTTTCGCTGATAAAATCAGCACCATCTATCAATCTTTATCCCCTGTACCCTACTCCCCAGCATCTACTCCACCGCCTACCAAGGCCCCTCCTTTCAACATCTCCACTGACCTCCTTACCCCTCCTGTACACTGCTTCCTCTCCCAGTTTGACCTGGTCACCCCTATTGAAATCTCCAAACTCATCAGCTCTTCTAAACCCACTACCTGCTCCCTCGACCCTCTTCCCACTCCCCTGCTGAAGTCCTGCCTCCCCACGTTCTCTGCCCCTACCTCACTAATCTCTTCAACTCCTCATTGTCCCAAGGAATTGTCCCCTCCGCTTTCAAAACTGCTGCTGTTACACCAATCTTAAAGAAACCTGGTCTTGATCCCTCCTCTCTCATTAACTACCGCCCAATCTCAAACCTCCCCTTTCTTTCAAAAACCCTGGAGCGTATCGTTGCGTCGCAACTTCATTCCCACCTCCTTGCGTATAACCTACTTGAACCCCTCCAATCTGGCTTTCGCCCCCTCCATAGCACAGAAACTGCTCTCCTTAAAGTCCTCAACGACCTCCTCACCTCTGCTGACACTGGTTCCCTCAACATCCTCATCCTCCTCGACCTGAGTGCAGCCTTCGATACAGTGAACCATAACATCCTGCTCACCAGACTCAAAGACCTCGGCATTGAAGGCTCTGCACTCAGCTGGCTCCGTTCCTACCTTTCCAACAGATCCCACTTCATCTCTCTCCACAACCACACCTCTGCTACAGCCACAGTCACTCAAGGCGTTCCCCAAGACTCCGTACTTGGCCCCCTCCTCTTCATCATCTACATCCTCCCCCTTGGTCAGATACTCCGCCACTTCAACCTGGACTTCCACTGTTACGCTGATGACACCCAGATCTACCTCAGCACCAAATCCCCCCCCCACCCCCCCCCCCCCCCCCCCCCCCTCCTCCATATCAACTCCTGTTTGTCAGCTATAAAAACCTGGATGCAACATAATTTCCTCAAACTCAACAGCGATAAGACAGAATTCCTCCTCATAGGCTCCAAAGCCACACTCAGCAAAATCAATAACCCCACTCTCACCATCGACGGCACCACTGTCTCCCTATCTCCCCAGGCCCGCAACCTTGGCGTGATCTTTGATTCCACCCTCTCCCTTGAGCCTCACATCCGCCATGTCATTAAAACCTCCTTCTTTCATCTCCGGAACATCGCCAAACTCAGACCCTCTCTCACACCTCCGGCTGCTGAAAGACTCATCCATGCCTTCATCTCCTCCGACTGGACTACTGCAACTCACTTCTCCTTGGCATCAGCTCCACCTACATCAACCGACTCCAACTGGTCCAGAACGCAGCCGCCCGACTCATTACACACACCAAATCCTGGCATCACATCACTCCAGTCCTCAAACAACTTCACTGGCTTCCCATCTCCCACCGGATCAACTACAAAATCCTGATCCTCACCTACAAAGCCCTCCACCATCTGGCCTCCCCCCCATATCTCACTGACCTCCTCTCCCCCTACCAACCCTCACGGTCCCTCAGATCCACATCAGCCGGTCTCCTCTCCATCCACAAGTCCAACCTCCGCAGTTTTGGGGACAGAGCCTTCTCCAGGGCAGCTCCCAGGCTCTGGAACTCCCTCCCCCAACTGATCCGCAATTCCGTGTCCCTCACCATCTTCCAGTCCCGCCTCAAGACCCATCTCTTCACCTCTGCCTATCCTTAGCCCCACGTCCCCCTCCCTTTTCATCTGTGCATTAATTGCCTCATATTGTGTTTTGTATTGAATTCTGTCTTTACTTTGTGTACTAGTCATGTCTCTACTATTTATTTCATTCCCCTTACATGTTTTTCCTCTACCTGCTAAATTTTTGTAAGGTGTCCTTGAGACTCTTGAAAGGCGCCCATAAATAAAATTTATTATTATTATTATTATTCTTGCCATAGAGAGAGTACAGAGAAGGTTCACCAGATTGATTCCTGGGATGTCAGGACTTTCATATGAAGAAAGACTGGATAGACTCGGCTTGTACTCGCTAGAATTTAGAAGATTGAGGGGGGATCTTATAGAAACGTACAAAATTCTTAAGGGGTTGGACAGGCTAGATGCAGGAAGATTGTTCCCGATGTTGGGAAAGTCCAGAACAAGGGGTTGTAGTGGCCTGGTCGAGGTCAGGAAAAGACCGGACACCAGGCGGATTCTAAAGAAGCTTTTTAATGGTAGCAGTATGAGAACACACACACGACACCCTTATCTCCGCCCCTGGGGAGTCGTCAGGAAACCCCGAATCTCCGCCCCTGGGGAGTCGTCAGGAAACCCCGTGGCAGACCAATGCCCCTGTCCCTCAATCGGCGAGGGGGATGATCCAAGGAGTGGCCTACCCCACAGGGACCGCCACAGGACCCCCCCCCAAGTACCCGAGGTACGAAACGGACAGGAGGGCGTACACGGCGACCAGCCCGGGTGCACACAACGCTCGGCCCTGGAACAGGCGCCTGGTCAACAAGTGCGGGGGACGAAGTAGCCAGAGGAGGAGGTACCCTAGACAGAGGCCGCCCTCGCTTTCGGGGCAGCGCCACCAGCGCCGGCCGATCGATATCGATATGTGCTGGCTTCAACCGCGCAACTGAAACAGTCTCACGCCGACCCCCAATGTCCAGGACGAAAGTCGACGAGCCATGTTCCAAGACCCGGAAGGGACCTTCGTACGGCCGCTGTAGAGGTGTCCGATGTGCATCCCTGCGCAGAAAAACAAACTGGCAGTTCTCCAGAGCAGAGGGAACGTGCGGACGGAAGGACCCATGACGAGACGTGGGCACCGGCGCCAGCTTGCCCACCGTCTGCCGAAGACGTTGCAGAGCGTCCGAAGGCTGCTCCACCTGGCCACGTGCCGGCGGGATGAACTCCCCGGGCACCGTTAACGGAGACCCATACACCAACTCGGCGGAGGAGGAGGCCAAGTCCTCCTTGGGTGCGGTGCGTATTCCCAGCAAAACCCACGGTAGAGCGTCTACCCAGTCTGGGTCAGTGAGCCGCGCCCTCAGGGCACCCTTAAGCTGCCGGTGAAACCGCTCCACTAGGCCATTCGACTGCGGGTGGTACGCCGTCGTGTGGTGCAGACGAACACCCAGGAGGCGTGCCATGGCCGACCACAGCTCTGACGTGAACTGAGGCCCCCGGTCGGACGTTATGTCCAGTGGAACACCGAACCGGGCGATCCAGTGCGCCAGCAATGCTCGAGCACAGGTGGTTGTTGTGGAATTCTGTAGCGGAATGGCTTCAGGCCACCGCATGAAGCGGTCCACAACGGTGAATAGGTACGTCATGCCCTGGGACGACGGCAGCGGCCCCACGATGTCCACATGAATGTGGTCGAAACGTTTATGAGGAATGGGGAACTCCTGCAATGGCGCGTGCACATGTCGTTGCACCTTGGCAGTCTGGCACGGGATGCAAGTGCGCGCCCAATGTCCAACCTCCTTCCGCAGCCCGTGCCACATGAAGCGGGAGGCTACCAGGGCTACTGTCGCCCTGATGGAGGGATGTGCAAGTCCATGGAGCACGTCAAACACCCTGCGCCGCCAGGCGATGGGAACGATGGGTCGCGGAACTCCAGAGGAGACATCGCACAGCAGCGTGGTACCCCCAGGGCCACAGACAACGTCCTCCAACTGCAGGCCTGAAACCGCCGTACGGTAGGCGACCATCTCCTCGTCGGCAAGCTGAGCGGCTGCCAGGGCGGAATAGTTGATCCCCTCACCGACCTGGAGAACCGTGTGGACTGCAGGTCTTGATAAGGCATCGGCCACCCTGTTAAATTTGCCCTCAATGAACCGGATGGAGGTAGTGTACTCGGACACATACGCCAACTGCCTCTGCTGCCGGGCAGACCACGGGTCTGATACCTTGGCGAACGTGAAGGTCAGTGGCTTGTGGTCCGTGAATGCAGTGAATGGTCTCCCCTCCAGAAAATACCGGAAATGACGTACGGCGAGATACAGGGCAAGGAGCTCACGGTCGAAGGCGCTGTAACGACGCTGAGGACCACTGAGATGCCTGCTGAAGAAGGCAAGTGGCCGCCAGGAACCCTCAACGAGCTGCTCCAACACTGCCCCAACCGCAACCTCAGAAGCATCCACCGTCAAGGCGGTCGTGGCGTCCTCTCGTGGGTGGACGAGCATTGTGGCATCAGCCAGTGCCTCCTTAGCCCTCTCAAATGCCGCTGTTGCTTCCACGGACCAATCAACCTCCCTGCGATGACCAGCAATCAGGTGGAAAAGCGGACGCATGACTGCAGCCACTGACGGCAGGAAGCGGTGATAGAAAGTGACCATCCCCACGAATTCCTGCAGGCCCCTAACTGTGGTCGGACGGGGGAACCTGCGGATAGCGTCCACCCTGGTCGGCAGAGGCACCACCCCTTGTGCAGTCACGCGGTGGCCGAGGAAGTCGATAGCCGTCACCCCGAAACGGCACTTGGACGCGTTGATAGCCAAACCGAAATTGCTGAGGCGCTGACACAGTTGACGGAGGTGGGTGCAGTGCTCATGCCGCGAGCGACTGGCCACGAGTATGTCGTCCAGGTACACAAAGACAAAGTCCAATTCGCGGCACACGCAGTCCATAAGCCGCTGAAAGGCCTGCGCGGCATTCTTCAACCCAAACGGCATCCGCACAAACTCGAACAGACCAAATGGTGTGATAATTGCCGTCTTCGGGATATCGTCGGGGCGGACCGGAATCTGATTGTACCCCCGCACGAGGTCCACCTTCGAAAATATGGATGCTCCAGCAAGATGGGCATTGAAGTCCTGAATGTGCGGGACCGGATACCTGTCGGGGACGGTCGCATCGTTCAGGCGACGGTAATCCCCACACGGGCGCCAGCCCCCGTTCTTCTTAGGGACCATGTGGAGCGGTGAGGCCCATGGGCTACCGGAGGGACGCACGATGCCCATCGCCTCCATCTGGCGGAACTCCTCCCGAGCTAGACGGAGCTTGTCTGGGGCGAGACGACGTGCTCGGGCATGCACAGGCGGGCCAGTAGTGGGGATATGGTGCTCCACCCCGTGCTTCGGGGTGGAGGAGCGGAAGTGGGGTTCGAGAATGCCGGGAAAATCTGCCAGGATGCGCGCGAAAGTCGCATCCACGGATGACAGGGGGCCATCAGGGCGTACTACCGGATCGCCAGTACGGAGGAAGACCGGCTCCAGCGTGACAGAGTGCAACAGGCGCCGCCGCTTGACATCCACGAGCAGTGAATGGGCTTGAAGGAAGTCGGCGCCCAGCAGCGGCTGGGAAACGTCTGCAATGACGAACCTCCACGAAAACGAGTTGCGGCCAAAGTTGAGCGGGATGGTGCGAAACCCGTAGGTGCGAATAGCACTCCCGTTCGCCGCGGTGAGGAGGGGGCCTTGTTTGCCCGCACGGATGTCGGCAATGGAGGGAGGCAGAACACTCACTTCCGCACCAGTGTCGACGAGGAAACGTCCCCCACTGCGGCGGTCCCAAGCGAAAACGCGATGAATCGTGCCGGCCGCCGAAGGAATCTCTGACGACCGGCCCTTCAGTTTCCCGAGAACGAACAGGGTGGTCGACAAAGCCGGGCTGCAGCTCCCCAGCAGCGATGGTAATAACACCAACCAACCTTGCTGGCGTCTGGTTGAACTGCAGGCGAATTAGGCTGGTTTGAACGCCAGCGACCTCTGCTGGCATTGGTTCGAACTGCAGGCTGGCCGTGCTGGAAGGACGTGCCTGCTGTGGAATGCGCAATGGCCGCCGGATTTTGCCGCGGGGGCCGACCGGGAGCAGCGGAGATGCGGTGGATAGCGGTCCCGACCTGCTCTGAGCCTCCAAACGCCTCGGGAAGGACGTCCACTGCTTCCAGGTTGTGATGGTGAGAATTCCACAGCTCGTCGGCTTGTTCACCCAGCGCCTGCATGTCGGTAAACGGATCCCTGGCGAGCTGCATGCGAATGTCGGGAGGCAGCTGCTGCAGGTAAGCATATTTAAATAAAAAACACGGCTCATGGTCCCCCATTAGGGTGAGCATGTCTTCCAGGAGGGCAGACGGCTTGCGGTCGCCCAGGCCGTCCATTCTGAAAATGCGAGCTGCCCGCTCGGCGTCACCCAGGCCAAACCTCCTGATGATAAATGCTTTAAGGCCATCATATTTGTTCGCTACCGGGGGGCCCCTGAGGAAAGGCTTAACTCGCCTCGCAGTTAGTTGGTCAAACGAGCCAACCACATAATAATATTTAGTCTCATCCTGCGTGATACCTCTCACGGCAAACTGTGCCTCTGCCAGCTGGAACCAGGTTTCGGGTTCTTCGGTCCATAGAGTTGGGAGCTTCAACGCAACGGCGTTATTCTCCATCACGATGCGTGATGAACGACGCGGGGTCACCAGTGTAGTGGCCTGGTCGAGGTCAGGAAAAGACCGGACACCAGGCGGATTCTAAAGAAGCTTTTTAATGGTAGCAGTACGAGAACACACACACGACACCCTTATCTCCGCCCCTGGGGAGTCGTCAGGAAACCCCGAATCTCCGCCCCTGGGGAGTCGTCAGGAAACCCCGTGGTAGACCAATGCCCCTGTCCCTCAATCGGCGAGGGGGATGATCCAAGGAGTGGCCTACCCCACAGAACCCCCACAGGGTCACAGTTTAAGGATAAGGGGAAAATCTTTTAGGACCGAGATGAGGAAAACATTTTTCACACAGAGAGTGGTGAATCTCTGGAATTCTCTGCCAGAGAAGGTGGTTGAGGCCAGTTCATTGGCTATATTTAAGAGGGAGTTAGATGTGGCCCTTGTGGCTAAAGGGATCAGGGGGTATGGAGAGAAGGCAGGTACAGGATACTGAGTTGGATGATCAGCCATGATCATATTGAATGGCGGTGCAGGCTTGAAGGGCCGAATGGCCTACTCCTGCACCTATTTTCTATGTTTCTATGTTTCTAACAGATACCGGTATACCAGAACCAAACACAGTCAGTCAATGTGAAAAAATATGTACAAATCCAGAATCAACAAAATTACTCCCTGTGTAGGCGAAATTTACCCCCTGGGTAAAATACTTATGAGAGTTAAAATGTTTCCATGTAAGGATTCAAAATACAGATAAATAACAGCTCTACTTTGGAGCCTCTACAAAATCAGATGTTTTGCAGAACATCTGTTTCACTCTGCAGTGGTGATCCTGAGCTACCCATTGGGTGCCATTTTAATTTCCACCCTACTCCCACTCTGACATGTCACTCTTTGGCTTCCCATACTGTCACACTGAAGCCCAATACAGGCTTGATAAACAGCACCTTATTGCCACTTGGTTGTGTAGTCGTTTGGGCTCAGTATTGAATTCTACAAATTAATAGAACAGTACAGCATGTGAACATGATCTATATACCTCTATTCCCTGAACTTCCATGTGTCTATCTAAAAGCCACTTAAACACCACTATCGTATCTGCCTCCACCACTCCTCCAATGTGTTCCAGGGCCCCACAACCCTTTGAATAAAAATATTGCTCGCACATCTCCATTATTCTTTGCCCCCCAGGTAACTTTCTACCTCAACTTCAGGTAGCAGGTCATTTCTTATCCGTCATCCATCAGTAATGTTTTGTTGTCCCCCTTTTTGTACATTTCTTTTTTTTCTCCCTGAGAGCGAAGCAAATGCCCAGCCTAACCTGTTGGACCTGTCCTCTTGCTCTGACTATGCATATTTTCAAGCTTTGTCTCTCTCCAAGCTACTAATGTAGCAAGAGCCAGGATGCCTACTGTGATGTTTGGTGGACTGTGTGGTGCACAGGACAAAGGGAGATGTTTTTGTATATAGTTTATCCTGTCTGTAGTGTGTGAGGGTGCAGCCATTTTGAGTAGTCTTGCTGCCAGCATTGAGCAAAGCATTAAAGACTTCTGTCGTAAATTAAAGACTCTCAAGTTTTGTTCAGACCTAGAAAACGAACACGAAAGTGGTGTCAGAAGTGGGATACTTCGGTTTGCGTCCAAAGACCCAGATAAGAGCCTATTTTTCGATTTTATTTATTTTTTAGTTCTGTAGTGCACTCAAACTAACATGTATCGTCAATTCGATCGTTTCGATCCCGAGGGAGAAAGGTGGTTGTCGTATTTAATGCGAGCTGAGTTTTTTTTTTAATGTTTATTTTATTAGAAGCAATTGTACAAGAATAAAGCAATTGGCATAACAATTATACAATTTTCGTACAGCTTCATTTTTAACATTTTATAAATTGATACAGAAATCGGGAATAAAAGTAAAAAGGAAAGAATGAAGAAAAAGAAGAAAGATACAAGAAAGAGAGAAGAAAACACCCCTGAACTGCCAAAGAAGTGCGAGAAGAAAAAAAAAAGGAGAAACAAAAACAAAACGGGGAGATGTCCCACTATCCTCTCCTCGCCCCCCCACCCCACCCCAAGCATCGGTTTTAAATTTGTGTTCAACCATTCCATTGTTGAAGAAGTTGAGTGAAAGGAGACCATGTTTTGGAGAATTGGTCTGATTTATCAGCCAGAACAAGCCTAATTTTTTCCAAATGTAGTGTCTCGGTCATTTCTGTGATCCACATCTTTTTCCAAAATTTGGGTATAAGTTTTTTCGCAGTTATTAAGCCATAGTCAAGGAAACGTCTTTGGAATATCGTTAACTTAGAACAGCCCTCTGACATTCCTAAAATTATTAGTTTTGCATCTGACTCCAGTTGAATTTTAAGTGTTTTAGAGATGATATCGAATATTCCCATCCAGAAATTTTGTATTTTTATACAGGATGCGAAGGAATGGGTTAGGGTAGCTTCTTGGAGGTGACATTTATCACAGATAGGGGAGACAGTTGTGAAGATCTTATTCAATTTAGTCTTTGAATAGTATAACCTATGCAATATTTTGAATTGTATCAGGCATTGCCTGACATTTAAAGAACAGTAATGTATGTATAGTAGGCTTTCCTCCCATATATTTTTTGAAATAGATAAACCCAACTCGTCTTCCCATGCTCGCCTATACATCTCAGAAAGTGGGGTATCAACATTTAAGAGAGTGTTATAAATGTAAGATATCAACTTACTTGTATTGGCATATCTATTCAGACACTCGTTTAATATATCTGGACCCATAAAAAGACAATCTTGTATGTATGTTTTCACATAATCTAGGATTTGAAGGTATCTAAAAAGATTGTTTGCTTTCAAATGATATTTCTCCTGTAGTTCTTGGAAAGAAAAGAAAGTCCCCTTCTTGTAGAGGTCTCCCACAGTATTAATGCCTAGGTTTTTCCATTGAACAAACACCCTATCTAAAGTAGAAGGTTTAAACAAGGGATTGTTAGCAATAGGCAGAAGGAGAGACAAAGTTCTCAGTTTAAGACTTAATTTCAACTGTTTCCAGATACGCAGGGTACTGTGTATTATCGGATTTTGCTCATCCGTTGACTTATTCCGATATATTGGAGATAGAAGAATCGAGCCTATGTTAAAAGGCAAACAATCTTCCCTCTCCATATTTAACCAATTTACCTGTTGACATGTATCGTCCGACCAGAAGATTATATTTTTAATGTTAGTCGCCCAGTAGTAGAAAAGAAAGTTAGGAAGAGCTAGTCCTCCATTTTCTTTGGATTTGCACAAATGTCTTTTATGTATTCTATGGGTTTTGTAGTCCCAAATAAAGTTAGTGATAGTAGAATCAAATTTTTTTTTAAACTTTTGGGGAGATATATTGATTGAAATAAATATAGGAGTTGCGGAAGGAAGATCATCTTTACTCTACCTATAAGGGAGATAGGAAGTGTTTTACAAAATTGAATGTAGGCATATAGTTTAGTAATTAATGGTGGAAAATTAATTTTAAACAGAGAGGAATATTTTCTAGTCACGTAAATTCCGAGATATCTAAACTATTCGGTAACAATTCTGAAGGGAAATTTTTGGAGTTGAGCTTTTATTGACATAATTTCACTTTTATTACAATTTATTCTATAACCTGAAAAAGCACCAAATCGTTTTGTAACGTTTAGTACATTTGGGATACTAACTTGGGAATTAGTAATGTATAAAAGTACATCATCTGCATATAACGAAATCATATTGCTGGTATATTTAGTATTATATCCATGAATGTCCGAATGTGACCTAATACTCTCAGCAAGGGGTACTATGGCTAAGGCAAATAACATTGATGAAAGGGCGCATCCTTGTCTGTTACCCCTGGATAAGTGAAATTTAGGTGAAAGCATTTGGTTTGTCAGTATTCTGGCTGTCGGATTAGTGTATAACAGCTTCACCCATGAAATGAAGTTTTCTCCTAATAGGAATTTTTCCAACACTGTGAAAAGATAGGCCCATTCCACTTGGTCGATAGCTTTTTCTGCGTCTAGAGAAATAATTATTAGATCTTAGTTTGTCGTTCTATGCGAGTATATTATATTAAACAAACGTCTCAAATTATAAAACGATTGTCGATTAGGAATAAACCCAGTTTGATCTGGATGTATTAATTTACTAATAACCAAGCTTAATCTATGTGCCAATGTCTTAGCTAATATCTTCTGGTCTGTATTTAAAAGGGCTATTGCCCTAAATGATCCAGGCTCCTCAAGGTTTTTATCTTTTTTTGGAATCAATGTAATAGTTGATTCGGCAAGAATTTGTGGTAAAGTCTGTTCTTTAAATGCTTGAATATAAAGGGCTCGTAAGCATGGGGAAATTCAATCATTGAATTCTTTGTAAAATTCATTACTAAACCCATCCGGACCTGGCGTTTTTCCACTATTCAGTAATTTAATAGTCTCTACAATGTCTTTTGTTGTTATCTCTGCACCTAATTCATCCCGTTCCTCCTCATTAAGGGATGGGAGATTGCAATTCTGAAGAAAACTTTTCATCTTTGCAGGGTCGGCTGCTGTTTTTGATGAGTATAGTGTTTGATAGAATTTTAAGAATCTTTCATTAATATTTTTAGGCAGTGTAAGCAACTCTCCATTTCCTGATCTAATTTTTTGAATAGTGTGATCCATCTCAGATTTACAGAGTTGACGTGCAATTACTTTGTGTGGTTTGTCACCAAATTCAAAATTTTTTTGCTTAGTACATTGAAATACCCTAATAATTTTTGCAGAAAGGATCTGGTTTAATTTAAATTTTAATGTGGTTATCTTATTATGTTTTGCAGTGGTTGGATCTCTGCCCATTTCCCTCCATAAATTCTGCCTGACCCACTGAGTTCCTCCAGCAGTCCCACCTTTCTGTGTCTGGCCTATATAGACAATTGGTGCAGGAGTAGGCCATTCGGTCCTTGGAGCTAGTACCGCCATTAAATGTGATCATGGCTGATTATCCACAATCAGTACCAAGTTCCTGCCCATATCCCCTGACTCCGCTATCTTTAAGAGCCCTATCTTGCTCTCTCTTGAAAGTATACGGAGAACCGGCCTCCACCCCCCTCTGAGGCAGAGAATTCCACACTCATAACTCTCTGTGTGAAAAAGTGTTTCCTCATCTCCGTTCTAAATGGCTTCCCCCTTATTCTTAAACTGTGGCCGCTGGTTCTGGACTCCCCCAACATCGGAAACATGTTTCCTGTCTCTAGCGTGTCCAAACCCTTAATCATCTTATATGTTTCAATAAGATCCTCTCATCCTTCTAAATTCCAGAGTATACAAGCCCAGCTGCTTCATTCTCTCAGCATATGACAGTCCCGCCATCCCGGGAATTAACCTTATGAACCTACGCTGCACTCCCTCAATAGCAAAAATGTCCTTCCTCAAATTTGGAGAACAAAACTGCACACAATACTCCATGTGTGGTCTCACTTGGGCCCCGTACAACAGCAGAAGGACCTCTTTGCTCCTATACCCAACTCCTCTTGTTATGAAGGACAACATGCCATTCGCTTTCTTCACTGCCTGCTGTACGTGCATGCTTACTTTAATTGACTGATGAACAAGGACCCCCAGATACTGTTGTACTTCCCCTTTACCAACTTGACTCCATTTAGATAATAATCTTCCTTCCTGTTTTTACTACCAAAGGGCATAACCTCACATTTATCCACATTAAACTGCATCTGCCATGCACCTGCCCACTCACCCAACCTGTCCAAGTCACCCTGCATTCTCATAGCATCCTCCTCACAGTTCACACTTCACAGGGGGGAGAGAGAGAGAGGGGGGTGAGAGGAGAGAGAGGGGAGAGACAGAGGGGGCGTGAATGGAGAGAGAGAAGAGGGAGAGGGGGAGAGAGAGGTAGGAGAGAGAGAGGGGGGAGAGTGAGGTGGGAGAGGGGGGGAAAAGAGAGAGGGGTGAGAGGGAAGAAAGAGGGAAGAGAGAGGGGGTGGAGAGGGAGGAGACGGTAGGAGAGAATGGGAGAGAGAGGGGGAAGAGAGAGGGGTGGTAAAAGAGAGAGGGAGAGAGGGGGAAAGAGAGAGATGGGGGGGGGCAAAGAGAAAGAGGAGATAGAGACAAAGAGAGAGGGGAGAGAGAGCCAGGGGGAGAGTGAAGTGGGAAGGAGAATGGGGGAGAGAGGGAGAGAGAGATGAGAGAGAGAGGGGGGGAGAAGAGAGAGAGAGAGGTGAGAGGAGAGACAGAGAGAGAGGGGAGAGTGTGTAGAGAGGGAGAGGGAGGGAGAAAGAGAGAGAGAGGGGGGAGGGAGAGAGAGAGAGAGAGAGAGAGGGGGAGAGAGAGAGAGAGAGAGAGAGAGAGAGAGGAGAGAGGGGGGGGGGAGAGAGAGGAGGGGAAAGAGAGGGGAGAGAAAGTGAAGGGAAAGAGAGGGGAGAGAGAGTTAGGGGAAAGAGAAGGGAGAGAGGGTGAGAGAGAGAGAGGGAGTGAGAGGGAGAGAGAGGGGGAGAGGGAAAGAGAGAGGGGGAGTGGGAGAGCGAGAGGGGAAGAGAGAGAGGGGGAGAGAGAGGGAGAGAGAGAGAGAGGGAGGGGGGTAGATAGAGAGAGAGGGGGGGAGAGGGGGGTAGAGAGAGGGGGAGAGAGAGGGGGAGAGGGAGGGGGAGAGAGGGGGGAGAGGGGGAGAGAGAGAGAGAGGGGAGGAGAGAGAGGGGGGGAGAGAGTTAGGGGAAAGAGAGGGGAGAGAGAGTTAGGGGAAAGAGGGGAGAGGGGGACGAGAGAGGGGGAGAGTGAGGTGGGAGGGAGAGAGGGAGAAGAGAGAGAGGGAGAGAGAGAGGGGGGATAGAGAGGGGGAGAGAGAGGGGGGAGAGAGAGGTGAGAGAGAGGAGAAGAGAGAGAGGGGGAGAGAGGGGGGACAGAGAGAGAGGGGGAGAGAGAAGAGAGAGGGGGAGAGAGAGAGAGAGAGGGGAGAGAGAGGAGAGAGTGGGAGAGAGAGAGCGAGAGAGAGAGGGGATAGAGGGGAGAGAGAGAGGGGGAGAGAGAGGGGGGTTGAGAGGAGAGAGAGTGGAAGAGAGGGGGAGAGAGAGAGGGGAGAGAGAGAGAGGGATGAGAGTGAGGTGGGAGGGAGAGAGGGGAGAGAAAGAGAGGTGGAGAGAGAGGGGAGAGAGAGAGGAGAGAGAGAGGGGGGAGAGGGAGAGGGGGATAGAGAGGCAGGGCTGCCAACTCCCATGCATTGAGTGTGAGAATCACGCATTTCACCAAATTCTCACGCTGATCACAAATTTCTCTCGCTCTGTTGTGAGAAATTCTGTGATCAACGAAAATTTCAAAACACATATCAACTGCATGGGCCGCGGGTGTTGGAAGCGGACGCAGCGGCGGGGACAGATGCGGACGGGGATCGGGGCTGGAGAGTGTTTTCCGGGCTGGCGAGTCGCTCACTGCAGCTCCGGCCATGGAGCAGCCTCAGTGCAAGAGTCCCGGGCCGTCGGAGGCGTCGAAGCGTTGCGCCGCTGCCGTGAGAGTCTCTGTGCTGAATTCGCCCAGGTGACCGGCATGGATCAGGCTGTGGCTCGGTGCATCCTGGAGGACAACCAGTGGCTGCTGGAAGTAAGTACCAAGCACTGGGTAGATACGGTGAAAGATAGTGTACTTCAAATGGGGGTGGTTGGTGAAAGCATCCTGCTTGCCTGCTAGATTTTCACTTACTGTAACTGCAGGAAAAATGTTCCCGATGTTGGGGGCGCTCAGAACCATGGGTCACAGTTTAAGAATAAAGGGCGGGCCAGTTAGGACTGAGATGAGAACAAACTTTCTTCACGCAGAGAGTTGTGAATCTGTGGAATTCTCTGCCACAGAAGGCAGTGCAGGCCAATTCACTGGATGTTTTCAAGAGAGAGTTACATTTACTTCTTGGGGCTAACGACATCAGGGGATATGGGGAAAAAACAGGAAAGAGGTACTGATTTTAGATGAATAGCCATGATCATATTGAATGGCAGTGCTGGCTCGAAGGGCCGATGGCCTATTCCTGCACCTATTTTCTATGTTTCTATGCTTGAGTATATGGCAATAAAACTCGATCACTTGATTTTGAAGCATTCATGCATGGTGGAGGTATAATGTAGTCATAGAGTGATACAGTGTGAAAACAGGCCCTTCGGTGCAACTTGCCCACACCCGCCAACATGTCCCAGCTACGCCACCTGCTTTTGGTCCATACCTCCAAACCTGTCCTATCCATTTATCAGTAATTGCTTTTAAATGTTGGGATGGTCCCTGCCTCAACTACCTCCTCTGGCAGCTTGTTCCATACACCTATCACCCTTTGTGTGGATAAAGTTATCCCTTAAAAAGTTACCTTTTAAAAATACTTCATACAAAAAACATTGAAATCATACTTCTACAGTGCACTAAAACATGATTTTAATACCAAATTTCAAAAAGTTCCTACCCTGGGAGGGGGGACACCCTTCTTCCACACCCTTTCCCCTCTCGGTTGCTCCACTCCCTCACTGGGTACCCCCAAGGCCAGTGATCAGTGATCGCACAGTCACCCCCCTTTCAAAATCGCTCCAATCCAATTTAAAGCATATATATTGCATTCAAGTGTAAGTTAAAAGACTCGCTACAGTATGCACCATATTGCACAATTTCAAGCTGAAAAATCCAAATGTTCCATACCAATGGGAGGGGGACACTCTCCTACCCCCCGGTCGCTATACTCCCTCGGGCTTGGTCTCTCACAATTTCTCACTCCCAACTCTCACCCAATGTTGGCCGCCCTGCTGTCCAAACGTTTTAAATGTTATTATAATACCTGCCTCAACTGCCACCTCTCTCAGCTTGTTCCATATACCCACCACCTGAGTGAAAAAAGTTGCTGCTCAAGTTCCTATTAAATCTTTCCCCTCTCACCTTCAACTGATGCCCTCTTGTTCTTGATTCCAATAGTCTGGGTAAAAGACTGTGCATCTACCCTATCTATTCCCTTCATGATCTTATACACCTCTATAAGATAACCCTCATCCTCATGCACTCCAAGGAATAAAGTCCAAGTCTGCCCAAGCTCCCCCTTTAGCTCAGACCCTCAAGTCCAGGCAACATTCTCATAAATCTCTGCACCCATTGCAGCTTAACATCTTTCCTATAACAGGGTGACCAAAACAGAACACAATGCTCCAAATGTAGCCTCACCTATGTTGTGTTCAACTGTAACATAACATCCCGACTTCTATACTCAATACCCTGATTGACAAAGACCAATATGTCAAAAGCCTTCTTGACTACCTTATTACCTGTGATGCCTTTTGTCTCCTTTTAAGTTCTAATGAAGCGTCTTCGAACTGAAACATTTTACTCTTTCTCTCCCCACAGATGAAGCCCTATTTGCTGAGTATATCCAGCATTTTGTTTATTTGATTTTACTCTTGTGAAATCACTCAGGTCTGCAGAAGCAGATGATACAGAATTCTATCAGTAGAGGGCAGCATTGGCTTTGGAACAAGGTATGCTAACCCCTGTTTTCATATTTCCTTTATTTTGCAGTGTGTGCCATGACTTTAAGTGTTTATATATACACTCAGATATTATTTATCATTTGCAGATTTATCTACATTATGCATCATCGTTGTTTAATTTTGTTTCGTTTAGAGATACAGCGCAGAAACAAGCCGTTCCGCCCACCGAGTACGTGCCAACTGGCAATCCATGCACACTAACAATCCTATGGATTATTTACACTAAGGACAATTTACAATTTTACCAAAGCCAATCAACCATCAAACCTGTAAGTTTTGGGAGTGTGTGAAGAAACCTGAGAACCCGGAAAAAAGCCATGCAGATCACGGGGAGAACGTACAAGCTCCGTACAGACAGCACCCATCGTCAGGATCAAAATCTGGACTGGCACTGTAAGGCAGCAGCTCTACCACTACACCACTGTGCAGCTGTGATAAGATTTACCACTACACCGCTGTATTGTTGTGATAAGATTTTATATTGAAAGATTTTATATTGACTTAACGCATGATGCCCTTGAGCAGAATAAAAATGATGGATTTCAAAAAATCTCCAATTCTGTTGATCCTACAGATTCACAAATAATCTGGTTCAGATCAGTGATCCCAAGTCTGAAATCCAAGCAGGGATGAGCTGAATTTAAATGCCATGCTTATTCGGATCAAGATCTAGGGTCATACATTAGCACTGGCTCTTGGAAGGTACCAGCTCTGTGCATGAATGAACATTAATCTTGAGGGGAAGAATGCAGCTTCAAATAAACTAGAGAAAATAAGGTTATTTAATTTACATTGATAATTTTATAATCATGGGCAAATATAAAGAGGGATTACCAATGAACTAAATCTGAACCAGATTATAAAGTCCCCCTATCCAAGATAAACATCCACAAAAACTCATTCATACCCATTGCCATAAACAGCTTAAATAAAAAATGAACAAGGGACAAATTAACCCTGACGCACTGTCACTTTACACGTATCCACAACTTTTATCTTGTCTATTTTTATAGTTTCTAATCTTTATACTTGCTTTTAAGATCTATACACACTGTGTGTGCTCGCAGAAATCTGTGTTGTATGACTGCTTATTAGTACATTGTCCTGGTTGTATGTTGAGCCACGTCAAAGAAGATTTTCTGTTACGACAGACAATAAAGTTTTCTGAATCTGAATCTGAATCTGAAATATGCCATAGGGACTGAAGCATGTTTTGGTCATTCATTAAAAATTAAGAAAAGCTCCTGCAAAGCCATTCAGTTCTTTAGGAAGCAACAGAGATATTCTGTGTGATGTTTTTAGATCAGCAAAACTTTGATGGTCAGTTGTTTCCTTCTTGGAATTTTCATGCAACAAAAACATGCCGCTCAAAAACATTTTATTCCATCAGAATCTTTCTCACAAACCATAATATTGTGTTGCTAATACCAAACTGCTGGAGGAACTAGATGGGTCAGGAAGCAGCCGTAGAGGTAGAGGGAAGGTCAACATTTTTGGTCAAGTCCCTGCATCTGGACCCCTGAGTCGTGGTCTAGACCCAAAATGTCCACCATTATTCTGCCACCAAAGATGCTCTCTGACCAACTGAGTTCCTCCAGGAGTTTAATTTTTAATTCAGATTATAGCATCTGCATTCTTTAGTATTTGTATGATACTTTGTTCCTATTTGCACGTGTTATTTTTTCAATTTAAGGAATTAACAATGATAGTCTTAATTTAGATAGGTGTTTTGCAAATGTAAACAATGGATTTACTACTTAAGTTATTTGTATATTAACATTACTAGCTACTGGTGTAGAATGGTACCCCGGTGTGACTTGATAGAATATATAGATATCATTTATCATGCAGATGAAGCAAATAAAAAAATGGGGTTTTGGAAGGTGAGGCATGGATTAATTTTACTTGAATTTATTCTATTTTGTGGTATATGGAAAGGTACAATTGAGGAGCTCTTGTGTAAGAACTCTATTTTTTTAACAACTATTGCAAAGCATGTTGGTGAACAAGTAGTTTCTCAAGCCGAGCACAAAATGCTGAGGGAACTCAGCAGGTCAGGCAGCATCTGTGAAGGGAACGGACACGTTTTAAGTCGGTACCCTTTTCAGACTGATTTCTCAAGATTATAACTGATTTAATTTACAATAGGTTGAAAATATAGAATGGAATATTTAAGCAATTAGACTTGCTTAAATCTGCTAGTATAACTTTTATTCCCATTATTGTGCAAAGAAAAACCACAATCTTTCTTAGATAAATCAGCCATTTTAATTGACATATTAGGTGATTTCAAATTACCCTTCAGCAATTCTAGTGTCTTAGTATTTACAGTAATTAGAACTGATCCTAATCCTGCAATGATGCAGTAGTTGTTCTCAATCTCTTACAAACATGAGCGATTTCAACCAGCAAACTATTTTTAAAACAATCACATCCACACTCTTAGTCCTCAGCTTGATAGCACATTATACTACTGACTAGACCTTTCATTGAAAAATATGAACATTATTCATTATCAGATATTCCACAAAGGGTAATTTAACCAATGAACAAGGTCTTTTTTTTGTGATATCCTAGGTGCAGTGTATCAGTATTACTGATGAAAAATAATCTCAGGTATATTTTAGGAATTCTTTATACATATTATTTGGAAGAAATAAGAAAGGTTTGTGATAGGCAGAATTGTAGTAATTATAATTTGATTGTGTAGTGATTCCAGCTCAAACTGTCATGATGGGATTTAGTGTTAAATTTGTTTTTTAAGAAAGTGGGAAATGTAGTTTGGCTGAGTGAATTTAAAAGAATGGAATTTAATGTTGGAAATATGAAATTGGTTATTTTGGCAGGAATGATAAAGTAGAAACATATTTTCTAAACAGTGATAGATTGAAAAACCTTGTGATGCAAAGGTTAAGTTTACGTCATTTTGGGCATTAGTGGTACCACATCTAGATTAATAGGTACAATATTGGCATCCTTATTTAAAGGCCGCTGTAAGTACATTACCAGTAGTTCAGAGTAAGATCTGCCCAAATAATACCTTAAATGGGTGGACTGTCTTATGAGTAAAGGATGGATGCACCAGGTTTGCACTTACTTGAGTTTAGAAGGGTGAGTTATTGAAGTATGTGAGGTCCTAACAGGTCTTTTGAGGGTGGACAAGGAGAAGATGATATTATTTAAAAATAAGAGTCCACTCATTTAAGACAGAGGGTCCTGAATCTTTCAAAATCTCTTCCTCGATGGGCAGTGGAATCAGGGTCATTGAATATTTTAAGACAGAGGTGAATAGAGTCTTGACAATGAAAGCAGTGAAAAATTAACCCAGGATTGATGTGAATGTAGGATTGTGGATACAAGCAGATTAGTTGGGATTTTATTAAATGAGGTTTGATGGGCTGAGTGATCTTTGCTTGCTGCAGATTTATAATTCATACATTCATATGAACCCATATGCTGTAACTGTGCAGCTGTGACTGTGCAGAATGGTTCAGGGCATTATCAAGGTTAATGACAGTCTCCTAAACCTAAGAAACGCCAACATTATTATCACATTTTTGACCCTCTCTGTTGACATTTATAACCACTCTGAATCAAAAATGATATGCTGGTCATGGTGGAAATGGGCAGTGCCTGAATAGTAATTTCCTTAGGCATGATCCTGATGCCAGGAAATGTCAGACATGCAAGTGAATTGGCCTCGCAAACTCACGGCCAAATTTACCAATAACTGTGATTCCACCCGGAAATGATCAGCAGCACGATTAACACTATGTTAAAATGCTTTAATGCGTGATTGCTAATCAAACTAGTTACAACGCTGATAATGTATTTTCAAAAAGCAGAGAAAGCATAACTTGTATATAACACATTTGATTATCCAACCAATTAGTATTTTCATAGTTTTGAACAAATTCTTTAAGTCAGTTCACTCATTTAATTAATTCATATTACTATTTTTCTTGAAGGTAGACAAAATGCTGGAGTAACTCAGCGGGACAGGCAGCATCTCTGGAGAGAAGGAATGGGTGACTTTTCGGGTCGAGACCCTTCTTCACTTACCAATTTTTTGTTACTTTATAAGTATATTTATATTAATTTTTGAATGTAATTTTTGAAAACAAGAACATAAAAAATCATATTAATAGCAGAAATTATATCCCCATATAACTGAAGTTTGTTTTTTTCTTATCTTCACACTCTGACCGCAAAATAGAATATATGAAGATGACGTGTGCTTTATTATATCCTATGTAACAATAACAAGAGAGTTGAAGGCACATTTATTCCTATATTTTAGATAAAGAAACTGAAAATAAGGAAAACATACTAGTATCTGAACATCACATACAGACATTGGGTAGAAAGCTTTGATTAAAGTCCATATTTGTAATCTATTAACCGATGCAGTGGCAGGGCAGTAGCATGTCTTGTTTAAACTCAAACTAATTGCATGTTTATCAATAAGCCTTAGTAGGTAAATGTACATGGAATTATTTTCAAACCGAATAAGAGTAACCATTAATTTTAATGTAAAAGACATACCCTGGTAACTATCTACTTCTATTTCCAAGCTGTGGCAGATTCTCAATAACCACTAGCTCAGTTCCCAGACTAACAGATTTATCAGTAGCTTCCTTCTACCTTGGGATTTTCTTCTCATCTTTTCTCACAGTACATTTAAGAAGACCAATGTTCCAGTCTTGTCTGACCCTTTATTGTTTCACATTTTCCAGATGACCATTTCAATGCTGTGTTTTCCACGTGGACACTGAAATCATTGCCTTTAGTTGCAGCAAACTTGCTTCCAAATGCTGCTTCCCCCTTCCATTTCCAGTTTACTGAATAGATGATGCAATCTTTATTTAGGATTGATTGCCTGCTTTCCAAGTTCAGCTGGGTTTGTGGACCTACACCAGTTCGACTATAAGTTAATAATTAACAGTCCTGCCCTGTTTTCACTCTGGGCTTCCCAATGAAGTACATTTAAATGTACTTGGTTATTTGGGCTGGATAATTAGAGTCATGGTTATACAGTGTGGAAACAGGCCCTTCGGCCCAACTTGCTCATGCTGACCAACATGCCCCATCTAAACTAGTCCCACCTGCCTGCGTTTGGCTCATATTCCTCCAAACTTACCCTATCCATGTACCTGTCCATGCCTTTGAAGCCTCATCCCCTGAATCATAGGATATTATTCCTAATGGATGTCCTAAAAACATATAGACCCAAACTTTCATTGTTTCTGATATAAAAAAGTGTAGAGATGAATTTATTATCATATTTTCAGGGCTCCTAATGCAAGAGCAAAAGTCCTGCGCTTTCTGGCTTCTCCATCAGTGGAGAGTGAAGGTGCAGTTGTATTCCAGGAGGAATAGTAAGGAATTATGAGCTATTTGCAAGAAGTGTCGCGAGAGTAAATGCAAAAGGATTTAAAATTTTCTAAATGAATTATATCTGGTTATGTGCTTTAATTAGTTAAAACTATTTTAAATGTCTCATATTCAATATTTATTTATCATTCTTTTATTGATAGATAATGTCAGGAATATTTAGCATCCTTGGCATATTTGACAGATGGCTAAACCTGGCATGATTTGCTGTTTAATGTAATTTGCTCATGTAATGCAACAATATTGCACAGGCCTGCAATACCTTGGGTCACTGGTCAACTTTGGCAAGTCAGATAGGATCATGTTAATCACATAGATTTCATAGAGTGTAATTATTTGCAGAATTTCTAAAATTTTATATTACTGAGATCTACACTGTTTCTTTGCATCTTAGAGTGTGTTTATTTAATCAAATCAAATCAAAGTATCCTTTATTGTCATTCAGACCTTTTGTGCCTGCAGTCATACATATAATAAAAACACACATTAAACATAAATTCAACATCCACCACAGTGAGTATACCAGGCACCTCCTCACTGTGATGGAAGGCAAAAGTCTTAAAGTCTTTGTCTCTTCCCTCCTTGTTCTCCCTCTGCGCTGAGGCGATCCAGGCCTCCGATGTTGTGACCCCGCCGGGTGATGGTAAATAAGTCAGTCCCGCGGCTGAATCCTTACATCCAATATGTCATATTCAAAAATTGAAAAGGTTTCATGATTATATTTTCTTTGCATGTTGCACTTAAAATACATAAATAGTGGTTTCATGGTCTTAAAAAAAGGGAACTATTTATGCCCTCCACTCAGGCCTTGTTTGCTCATACAGGCATCTGTTTGTTTATGGTGGGTTTTAAATTCTGTTATAGTGGTCTGAGAAACGACTACTGGAGTTTTCAACAGATCTTTATTCAAAAGTTCAATATCCAGTATACAGGTTCTCCAGACACGTCTGCCCACAACGGTGGTCAGCGCTGAACTAACGCGCGCAAGTGAAAAAACGCGTGAAACAAGCAGTTCCTCCCGAGTTACGTGACCGCGGCTTCCGAACGCCTGGTTCGATATATGCATGCGCTAGCAGGCGCCGCTACACTGTCATATTTATTGTAAACTTGTGTTTGATTATCTGCCAGCATTATTGGCATGAGATGTGACATGAATTCGGGTGTGACCTGCTAGTTACACAAGCCCACAAGAAATTTCAGAGAATTTTGATGTAGCTCAATCTAGCATGTAAAAGACTGTATTCTTGCTATGGTTATTTTTCCTTTGTTCTACCTGTACTTGTCTACAACTTGATTGTACTCAAGTATGGTATGATTTGACTAGATAGCATGCAAACATAGTCTTTCCACTGTATCAGCAGAATAGAAAATACTTGCAAAAATGTTTTGCAATAGAAAATACACTGATTGTAAATTCTAAAGTTGGAATAAACTAAGTATAATTGGAAATAAAGCACAAAAATAAATGAACATATATCTTGTTAATGCAAAAAAATAAATATAATTAACAATGGTTCATGATGGTTTAGTAGGTCAATGGTCTAATCCAGTGAAGTACTATACAGATCTGCATTGCTCTGTTTAATCTCAGGTCAGATTCAAATTTATACGTTCCAAATTCATTCACATGCAGTTGTCCAGCTATTGTCCTTGTGAAAGGTTTCGCAGGGGGAAATTCAGGCTGGATTTCCATTGCTATCCTAGGCACAATATAACCTGCAAATCCACATGTGTGAACATGGAGAAAGGATCAGATTTAATTGCTGCCATAAAATAATCTGCTATCCAACAGTATTAAACCTCAGCAATGGAGAATGATCCTTTGAGCACAGTGACAGAGGATGATCAGTGCCTTGAGATATAAATTTCAGCAGGTCAGCCAAAGACTAGGAGTGATGGTTTATAGGTTAAATAAACAGACCATTTTAATCACGAAGGACACAGGACCTAGAATGCATTGACATTTCAATGTTAATCTAAGCAAAATAAACCTATTATGAATCCATATGCAATTATATTTTATTTAATTTACCGTTCATTAATTGCCATTGGTATTAAATCTCCCATGATTTATGTCATTAATGAAAATCTCATCATGTAGTGAATGGACATTGAATGTATCGCATTTACATTATATTCAAGCATAGCCAAAGTTTATGAAGGATATCTTGCCCTGATGCTTCCACTGTATCACAGGTCAGTACTATAAAGGGGAGGGAGAGGAGCTTCTTTAGAAAGTAAAGATCATCAGATTTGGATATCAAGTTAAATTAAAGTTTGGTGTTGTCTGTAATGCAGATGATTCTATGTTGTAGTGTACACATTATCACTTGTATGAAGGGTATTAGTTTACAAATCGTATCCCACAAAAAATTGCCCAGGCTCTTTTGTTGTTTTGTGGAAGTGGTAGGTAAATTAGTGTCTTTAAATCCCAGCGTTAGGGCTACCCCTAATCTTGGCAGTGCTTTGTGGATAAAGCTGTTGGATTCTTTCTGCTCCCCGTGCTGTAATTTGATCCTGGTTGTGGTCTGATTGGATGTTCAAGCTGAGTTAAACTTGCCCAGACCCCACTGTTTCAGTTTAGATTCTGCAGCTCCAGGCACTGCCACTGATCTCATCTCTCCCAGGATGGTTCTCAAATGTTTCCTTCTCGTAACTATTTTCTTTCTCCTCTTCCCTGAACTCTCCTCCTGCCCAAGCCGATGCCTCTGCTTCAGAACCACTGTCCGCTGTATGCATTTGATGTTGGATCACATCCCCAAAGTAGCACCGCAGACTGTTATCCTGTAAGTACAGAACTTTATTCTGCAACTGTTTGAAAGTTTTTTTCACATTGTGAGTTCAGTTAACTGCTAGCTGTTTGTGGTGGTGATCACAATGTCCGTGGAACTATTACGTTGAGAGTGCAATTATGTTTATGATACGGGCCAAATTTGAAATCAAAGTTTAAAATTGTCCTGTGCTTCTGAGAAGTTTTAGTTTTAACTTCTGCTTTTGGAAACCAACAGCTGTAGCTTCAGTGATTTTTGTTGTTATAGAGCTGTTAAAATATTGCCTTTGCATTGAATAGGACATTATTTGAAGGATGGGAGCAAGAACACAATGCGTGTTTATTGGCATCTGCTGAGTTTTATTTTCATATTCTATGCCAAGTTTAATATATATGACTAAAAATACAGGATTAAGTTGATGTGAATTTGGATGAGGTGGGGGGTGATAATGGGTGCGGCAGGAAGATAGGTTATTATGGACTGAATAAGAAAAATAAAATGATTGCATGAATCCTGTTGGCACCAGTCATTATCAGCTTGGCAAAAGAAAAACTCTTAGAACTTAATGGGTGTAGAATGGCATGGTCATTGTCTGGAAGTTGTCAACCACTTTCTGAAAACTGTGAAGAAACAATGTTTTCTTTGCAATCACTTAAATAACAATACCCCCTGGACATACTTAAATCAATTTGTAATGCTGTCAGGCTGGGAAAGACTGCTTTCTGGTGATTATTTCTGAAAAATAATTTCATTAAATGCCAGAGATATTCTGGAATTGTGGCCTGAAATCACATGTCTCCCCAGTGAAATTTTAATCAGTCTCTCATGTGATCTTAGACAACCCTCTTCCTATCTCTTAGAAAGAAAATCATAGCCAGAGTTGTTTAAAAATCATGTTTTTTAACA
Source organism: Amblyraja radiata (assembly GCF_010909765.2). Taxonomy (NCBI): domain Eukaryota; kingdom Metazoa; phylum Chordata; class Chondrichthyes; order Rajiformes; family Rajidae; genus Amblyraja; species Amblyraja radiata. The sequence continues at coordinate 70,845,546 of NC_045959.1, read as the reverse complement.
ACTGTATAAAATAAAATGTGAGTATATTGGGATTTAACCAAGGCTGACATGATTGAGATGTACTACCCTTCCACAATAATAATGTATGTAGCAAAGTGTATGCTGGCAGAAGTCCAGTGGGGACTCCACCCCACTGAGAAATGGATCCTGTGGTTCGTGAGTTTTCAGTTTAACATTTGTCCAGTGGATAACCTCAATCTATCACATCTCTTTGAATGGCTAAGCTGTAAGTGTAGTGTTCTCTTGGTTAAGTAATGAATCGAGCCGTGGATGCACTCTATATTCCAAAAGACATAGGCATTTTTTTGTGACATTTAGTGCTTCAATGCTCTTGCCCTTCCTTTGCCCTAACATGGCATGATTGAAAATCTTTCAATGGAGTAATCTTCAGTAAAGTGCAACTAATTTCATATCCCATTTATTTCATATTCTTGGATCAAGTAGCTCATAATCATTAATCATAAGGCAGATCTGTCTTGTGTCTGCTACACTGGGGGCTGGAAGATGTTTGGCTGCCTATCTTAAGAAGCCAATTATGGTAGCAAAGTTAACTCATTGTCATTGTTGCCACTTGCTCCACAGATCACGGTTTTACTTGATGTCATTTAACATTTCAATCATCCACCGATATGACTTTTCTTATCTTAAGAAGAGAATAGGAAAAATAATTGAACATGGCTTTAACCTGGCTTTTCAAAACTTTGGTCTGAGCCTGGTGGAAAGTAACATTCACTGTCATGTCGTTATGTTATAGCTATATATATATTTCAAAAAAGGATTTCACTGATTTTAATGCCCTTTGGAAAGTGTGAAATTGTGGAAAGGCCAGTTTAAATGCAAATCTATTTCTTGCAAAGAATATACTACATGGTGTGTTTTGCAGCTGATGTTACATGAACTGTTCTATGATTAAACATTTAGGCTTCTAGGTTCTTACTGAGGTAGTGACTACAGAATAAGATGGCAGAAGCATGAGTTTCTGACTGTTGGATTAAATGACAACAGAATTATTGGTATATAATTACTAACACGTGTAATGGGAAAAATGTGAAACTTGCTGTTACCTGGTGTGTTTGAAGTGCATAACCATTTAACAGGAAACTTGACAGGTACATTAAAAAGGAGTTACTTGATGAAATGGCAAGCCTAAAGGTTGGTAAATCTATGGGCAAGGGAAGCGATTGCTAGGATTCTGACAGAAATGTACAGATCTTTGTTAGCCATAGTCGAGGTATCAAATAACTGAAGGACAGCAAATGTGGAACCTTTAATCTAGAAGGGCAACAAGGAGCAGATGGGTAATTACGTGCCTGCGAATGTAAAGTCATTGTTGGGAAGGTTATTGGAAAAAAACCCTCGGGGGAAAAATAATCCACATTTGGAAAGATAGGAATTGTTCAGGTATGACAAAAATGCTGCAGAAACTCAGCGGGTGAGGCAGCATCTATGGAGTGAAGGAAATAAGTGACGTTTCGGGTCGAGACCCTTCTTCAGACCCTTGTTCAGGGATGATCAGCTTGGCTTTGTCAGGGAAAGATCCTACCTGACCAGTTTGACTGAAATTTTTTTGGCGAGCTAACACAATGTATTGATGAGGGAAGTGTGATTGATGTAGTTTACATGGATGTCAGTAAATTCTTTGAAAACATCCTATGTATGTATTTAGAAGGGCAGTTTGTGATTAAGGAGAGGCTCTTGAGGAGCATTAAGGTAGATAAATCTTCAGGGCCTGATGTGATCTATTCTGGGTTATTGAGAGAGGCAAGAGGGGCGATTGCAGGAGCGTTGAAAAAAGATCTTTGTGTCTTCCCTAGCCACAGGCGAGGTACCAGAGCACTGGAGAATAGCTAATGTTGTTCCTTTAGGAAGGGATTTAAAGAGAATCCAGGGAATTATAGGTTGGTGAGCTTCACGTCAACGATAGGGAGGTTTTTGGAGAGGATTCTTCAGGATAGGATTTTCTCCATTGGAAGAGAATTTGTTAATTCAGGACAGTCAGCATGGAGTTGCATGCGGGAGATTGTGCCTTACTAACTTGATCGAGTTTTTTGAGGAGGTGGTGAAGGTTATCGATGAGGGTAGGGTGGTGGATGTAAGGCAATTGACAAAGCCACCCATGATGGGCTGTCCAGAAGATTAAGATTAACAGTGACTTGGTCATTTGGATTCAGAACTGCCTTACTCGTTTAGCCTTTTTGATGACCTCATTGAGGTTGTGTCTGAACCTGTCGTATGAATCACAAGACTTGATTGCCTGAGATCTGGCCCTTATCAAGAATATTACCATTTTAGATTTTTTTCCATTTCAGTCTGAGTGGAAATTTGGATTATTTTCATCTTGTAAACTGGAAATAGTGGAGAGAAGATTTGCAAGAATGTTGCCAGGATTCAAGGGCCTGAGCTACAGGGAAAGGGTGGGCAGGCAAGGACATTTTTCCTTGGAGCACGGGAAGCTAACAGGTGTATAAAATCATGAGGGGAAAAGACAGCATGAATGCACAGTGTTTTTTATCCAGGGTAGGGGAATCAATAACCAGAGAGCATAGCTTTAAGATGAGAGGGAGAAGATTTAATAGAAACCTGAAGGGCAACTTTTTTCACTTGGTGGGTGGTGGGCATATGGAATGAGCGGCCAGAGGGGGTACAATAACAGCATTTAAAAGAAACTCGGATAGGTGCATGGATAGGAAAGGTTTAGAAGAATACAGGAAATGGGACTAGTTTAGATGTGGTTTCTTGGTCGGCACGGATGAGTTGGGCCAAGGAGCCTGTTTCCGTGTGGTATGACTCATGACTCCATGATATCAGGTATATTAAAATTTTCAGAGGTTGACTTTCAGCACTACTTATGCCTACTGGTGTGTCCATTTGGCCCATTAGTTGAAATAATTTTTGCAGTTATAAATGAATGACATGTATGAAAACCCACCCAGTGTATTTAAAGAGCAGAGAATATATTGTGAAGGTTCTCACAGTTCCCCATGTTTCTCTGTGTTTCTCTATGTCTTCTGCATGTCTCGGGTTTGGAACAAGGAAACTAAATATGCACATAATTACAGTTTTGCTCACATTTGAAGAAAATTGGATTCAGATGAATAATTTGGAGACATTGGTTCTTCTAATGGTAGGAAGTGTTCAATTATGAGCTGAGTAGGCAATACAGGTGCCACATGTGCAGAAGGCCCAGATTGGGGGTGGCAATTCTGATTAGCAACATGACAAGCCAAATGTCAATACCGATTGTTAGGTGAATGTTCATTGAATGACATTTGCGTATTTTTGAGAAATACAATGAGTTGAGATTCGAACCTTTCAGTGAGGCAGCTGACTCTCTCATTGTTTCCACACTATGAGAAACAAAACACAGACAATGGCATCTAAATGGATTCTAAGCTAAACTATGCCTAAACAAACTCTCTAATATTTGGTCAAGAATGTCCCACTCCTCTGACAATCACCAGATACTTTGAATTAGACTTCCAAACACATTGAATCTCTTAACAGGCACAATTCAGTAGGAATCTTTCTTGTCAGGCTTTTTGCAAATCTTTTGAAGAACCCTTTTCTTATTATTTTCCAAAGTAATGAAGGTTTGGTAGGTTTAGACATTTTTTTCAACTTATTTTATCAGTTGCATACACTGGTATTATTTATAGATAAGCTTTTCATGTAGAATGGTAGAGATCCCCATTAGTGTCCATTATAACAGGTTTGTCTAACATTAAATTTCTCAGCACTACTTATAATCTAAAAGCTTTGCTGATCATCACTAATTTGTTCTGTTTAAATATTGAGTGCTTGGGGGACTGGCAATATTTCTAGCAATGTTCCATTGTTAGATCTGATAGTTTCAGCAACTTGTGATGAGTGAAAATAGTGCAACTCGGTTACATTGGACAAAGTAGAATTTCTACTGGATGTCTCCTGTCAGAAGTTAAGAAGATCTTCAGCAGAAAGCCGAGAGAAACAGACATTTCCCTGAAGTTTACCATGATGCTATCAAAGGAGACGGGGACAAGTTCCTGCAATTATCTGCAATGTACACAGCATTCCCATATTCCCATGGTATGCAATTGTATAATTTTGAAAGGTAAACACGTAAAGAGCCTTTTAAAATAATTTTTGAAATAATTTATCTGAGGCAATATTGTCAAAAACCTAAGGAAGTTAGATATGAATTTTATACAACTTTTCTGCCCAAGTCACTTGGTTTTTAATCAGTTTTCACCTCTCTCAGGAGTAGCACATGAATTAAGAGTAAAGTGTGATTGTGACGAAAAGCTTGGATGGACCCAATGATTTTGCCATTGGTAATTATTTGTATGTTAATAATAACTGCGAAATATAGATTTGTTTGGCTTGTTTTTGCTTCTAAAAAGAAACAAATCAAGCACAATTCCCTCGTCATTGTGTCTGAGAGAAAATGCCATCACAAGGAACTGGAGTCTTGAGATAAACACGAAATGCTGGATTAACTCAGCAGGCCAGGCAGCATCTCTGGAGGACAAGGATAGACGATGTTTTGGTCTGGGACCTTTCTTCAGACTGACATTTTGGATTGGGTCCCTTCCTTATGCTGAGTCTGAAGAAGGGTGCCGATCTGAAACATCATCTATCCATGTCTTCCAGAGATGCTGCCTGACCCGCTGAATTAATGCAGCACTTTGTGTTTCAGTGAAAATGCTCCTCGTTTTACGATGCTTCGACTTGCGATATTTTGAATTTACGACCGGCAAACGGCAGCGAGCCGTACATCACTTCTGGTCACGTGATCGAAATGTATTAAATGCGTTTTCGACGTGATATTTTCGGAACATAACCCCATCGTAGGTTGAAGAGCATCTGTAGAGCTTTAGAATTAATGACATTCCTGAACTTTACCGTTTAAGTTAAAGTGATTTTAGGTCCCTAATGATGAAGTGAAAACACTAAATGGAAGTTAACTTTTTCTTCTCTATGTTACGTGGGAGTGTGAGAAGGGACAATGCAATCCATTAAACTGATTTAATAAATGCTGTGCAATTGATTCCAAACAAATGCACGTACGCCAAAGGTAGAATTCCAATGTGGAATATTTCCAACTCTGAGTACAGGCCCAACCAAGAACACAGCAACCATGACCCAAAAATAATATTGTCTGGAAAAATATGTTAGTCATTAGGATTCAATAACGATAAGCTCTAAATAATCACTTAGTTCCTAAATTTTAATAATGTATTTATGCTCATTACATTACACATCTGTAATTGTAAAGTGCTTTCATGGAGAATTATTAAATATATATGGGAGGTCATATCAGCACTTTCGCAATACTGAAGTACAGGTTATACAAGGGTACATTAGGACTTCTGGCATGGGTCAAGCATTTACTGGGGCACCACAATCAAGATATTTGTTTACTTATGTGTCCTAGGGAATTTTGGGGCTTTGGTTGGGGGTATAAATAATGGAATTCTGTCTTTATAGGTTGGCATGTCTTTCAGTAGTAGGTTATCAGTCTACTGGATATAATTATTTATACTTCCTATAATGATCCATTTTCCTTTTAGCTGGAAGTGGGGATGAATTTGGGTTGATGAAGACTAGGACTAGAGGTCATAGCCTCAGAATTAAAGGATGTTCTTTTAGGAAGGAGACGAGGAGATATTCCTTTAGTAGTGAATCTGTGGAATTATTTGCCACAGAAGGCCGTGGAGGCCAATTCAGTGGATATTATTAAAGGCGGAGAGATATATTCTAGATTAGTACAGGTGTCAGAGGTTATGGGGAGAAGGCAGGAGAATGGGGTTAGGAGGAGAGATAGATCAGCTGTGATTGAATGGAGTAGACGTTATGGGCCGAATGGCCTAATTCTATTCCTATCACTGATTACCTTATGGATGTTTGACGTAGCCTATTTGGAATTCAAGGCTTTTACAAGGTCCTATATGGTCAAAAAAGTAAAAACAAGAAGATGTCTGTAAAGTCAGATTGGAAAACACATTATTGATTAGCACAGATATGATGACTCCTTTCATACAGAAATTTGTCTACATTTCTTTTAGTTTTATAATTCTGTTCAAGCAACAGAAAAAAATGATCCAGGCCTCCAGGGTAAGAGTTTTTTGCAACATAGTTATTTTGGAGCAGTACATCAGTTGCTTCTCCTGGCATATGTTGCATGTACAGTTTTAATGCTGGAAAAAGAATTTAAATGCATTAGGGAGAAAGGAAAATAAATGTGCCTTTCTGTAGCTAACAATGCTTTTTGTGTAATAAAAGTCAATGAAAGAGCAATATATCTGAAGCTTGAATACAATACAATCCATTTAAAGTGTTTTCCCTACTGTTTATCCAAGTATCTCTGCGTTAATGCAATTCTTTCACTTTACTTTGTGAACAGTGAATCCAAGTTTTTTTTTAATGTAAAAATCTAGGTGCTGCTATTTACTTTTAGCACAGGTTATATTTTTACTTTTGATATGGATTCACTGTCAGAGTTTTCTACTACATTGAGAATTGGATATCTAATGGGCCTATCCCACGGGCAACTTTTTAGGCGACTGCAGGAGACTATGCAGTCGCCACATGTTCGCTGGTGGTTGCCGGGGAGTCGCCTTCATGGTCGTGAGGAGTTCCCGTATTCTGGGAACTAGTCGCGACCTCATTATGACCGGCGTGAAGTTTTCAACATGTTGAAAAATTAGAGGCGACTAGAATGAAGCCGCCATGGAGAGTAGCGAGAATTCTCAATCCGTAGGTGGGTCGCCAGGAGGTCCTAATGCATTGCTAGGAGGTCGAAGGTTCTCAGAGGTTCTCGTAAAGTGTAGCCGGTGCTGACCAGTGAATTTCATTGGCTCATTGGGGAAAAAAAGGTAAGCAGTAGTTTTTAAAACTAAGGATAACGGACTGTTGTAATGTTAAATGTCCGCCGAGATTCATAGCCGTGTATCTCTGGCTTATTAAAAGTTGTCTCCACTCCTTCTCCCCGCTCTCTCCCCCCTCCCCTAAAGGACTTACTGTACACTGTGCTTTAGCCTTCTTTTCACAGCGCCAATCTTCCTGTTCATCGTGGTGTGTGGCTGTTTCACCTTGGCTTTGCACCGTGTGAATTTTTTAGACAGCACTCCCCCCGCTTGCCCTGTCCCCTGCCTGCATAATGGACGGATGAAGGAAGCGATGTGTTTGTGTGTGTTCCACTCTGACAGTCGCCGTTCCAGTTGCTGGTTTTTCAGGCGGCTGCCAGCAACTTGACAGTCGCCGGCAGTCTGCTGAAAAATCGCTTAAGTGGGACAGGCCCATAAATAAGAAAATTGATCCACAAAGCCAAAACATAAAATAAAACTACTGGATCCTTCCTCAAAGCTCAAAGCCCAGCAGGCAAGATTAGCAGCAAAGTATGGCATGAAAGATGCTGTTATTTTGGATGAAGATCTTGGCTTTCTTCCTATTTATACATAAGTACATAATATAATTACACATTTTTGTCAGGTCACATCATTGCATCACCTGCATGTGGCATTATTGTGCTGGAAGTAAAACCATCACCTGCGAAAAAGATGTGACTTGCATTGTTTTTGTGGACATATTAACTGGTCTTTGGTAATCAAATTGATTAAAGCGATTGTGTTTCAGACAGAATTTTTTCACAATCATTTTGCTTCCATCCATTCTCATGCAAAGCTGCTGATGTATAAGAAACTTTTAGATTGAATAAGTGAGTTTGGTATTCCTACTGCGCATGCCTAGGTCATAGGTCACTAGCTATAAACAGTCTAGGCAATGGTGGTGCTGCATTGTGTGCAGGCTTGCGTTTCGTCCGTGGTTGGGGTCGGGCCCGGCTCTCTGTCGCTGCGGCCGTTATTGCTGCTGGGCCGTCCCTGTTCCCTCCTGGGTGTCCTGTCTCTGTCTGGGGACGGCCCCAGACTTCCAGCCGGCACGGGGGGGGAAGCATGGGGGAGAGGCGCTGGCTCTGCTCCGGCTCCTGGGGGGGGGGGGGGGGGGGGGGGGGCCGCGTTCCCTGCCGGGCCGGTGAACGTCGGCTGTGCCTCTCGCCTTTTCCAGTGGCTGTTGAGAACTTACATTCTCTCAATTGGAAAGGTGCCACTGCCCCCTCCCCCTTCCAGTCTTTCACACTAGGGTACAACAGCCCCCACAAACCCGGAGGGGAGGGTGACACCCTATGGGAGATGGCACCCAGCCACAACTTGGGAGAGGCAACACCCTGATTCACTTCTCTTCTCCACCTCCACCCCCCTCCCCTCAGTCCGACACCGAGATCCTGCTGAAGATGGGCAGCCGCCGGCCCTGCTCTAAGATGGACGACTCTGCGCCGCTGCTGCTGGAGTCGTCCTGGTCGGAGAGAGAGTCTGCAGACAGGTTTCCTGCCAGCCATGGGCAGGCCGGGCGCCCACTGGAGCTGTTGGTGCTGTTAATGGTGCTGGCGGAAGCAGCAAACTCCTCCCCCTCCCTTGCCAAGCCCAGAGTCCGGGTTAGCTCCAACTCCAGGTCGGGGCTGAAGGCTGCCCACAGGGCAGCCCAGTCGGGCACCAGGCCGGAGGAGGCTGAGCCCAGGCTGGTACTCTGGCATAGATGAGGCCGGGGCCCTCGCTCCTCATCAGGGTTGTGGATGAAGTGGCAGCGGGTACCATAGCGGCAGAAGCCGATGGTGTGGAAGATGCGGCAAGGCTCGGGTGGCGACTGAGGGAGCGCAGCTCGGCCAGGCCATTGACAAACTGGCACGTTGCCATAGCGGCCGATCAGGGATCGTGTTCCTCTGGAGTTGGAGGGGTTATTTTTGTAAAAAATGACTGCAATTTACCATTTCGATAAAATATACAGATAGAAAATTCTGAGCACTACATTTTAGCATTTTTATAAAATGTGCAAATCACAAATTCTGAGCACTTTCATTAATATCACAAACTAATGCTTTATGTGATGCATTCGTTTTAGAGACTTATCCCTTGGCTCACTGAATCGGATGTTTCCCACAACGATTAACAATTTCAGGCATTAGTATACCAGGTAAATATCCAGCAACACGACATTAGCTGAGATCATTTTTTTAAAGAAGCATTAAAAATGCATTTGTTTCAGGACTTAGCAAATAGGTCACAGTGCAGGTAATATATTTTCTAATATGTAAACAAATGAACTAAATTAAGTTTGCTCAAACTTATTCATTCATTTACCTAAAGGAAACTTTTTGCCCCAATAACCTGGATTGAATCTGAACTCCAGCCACGCAGCTGAAGTAATTTATCACAAAGTAACAGCAAGGGTTTAATTTACAATTTAACTCTTCTGACCAATATGATAATGCTGATTAAAACCAGGTAACAATTGCTTTGGTTCCGTGAGTGGGTACAGCTCCTGTTGCACATTGAACAAATTCTAGAAGTTAGTGGAATCCCATTTTCCATACTTTGTAATTATTTTATGCGCCTCAGCCATTAGAATTAGATTAATGTTGTTAGTTCCAATTCACTTGATGAATATTTAATTGCAACTGGAACCAATTGGATTTACATTTAGTGGTGTTCACTTAATGATGGACTTGATAAAAGAGGTCAAATTGTAGTGGAGCTTTTTATTGCATTATTTCCCCAGCAGTAATAATGAGGAGGGACAAATATAAAGCATGGTGTAGGCTATATGGCAGATTGTTAAGGCTTTAATGATAAATTATCTTGTGGAAATGGACACATCACACCAATAGACCACTCCCTAGTTGTGTTATGTCAGGAGTTGAAAATATTTATGTACTATATTCATTATGATGATTTAAAAAACCATTCATCTGTTTTCAAAGAACAATAATCTTTTATTGTCGTCACTGAATGCCACTGCAGGTGTTGCACTGAAAAGGGGAGAAATGTTTGGTGCAGTTTTTTAATCAGAATAAATCCATATATTCCAACTTAAAATAGAAGTGAATGTTTATTGTACTGAAATTACATGGAGCGAATGGAAGTGCAAGGTATGAGTGGCAGTTTATGAATTAGAAGCTTGGCATTTTAACCATGTTGTACAATGTGGTTTCCTATTACACAATACTAGTTGAGCTTAATCAAAATCATTACTCCTTTGTATGGCATTGCTGTTTTATTTTTAAGTGACATGAGGAAGTGTTTATGGAGATATAAGGTCTGAAGAAGAGTTTCGACCTAAATTTGAGGTCAGAGTTGTCACCTATCCGTTCTGTTTACAGATGTTGCCTGACTTGCTGTTACTGTAGCCTCTTATGTTTTGGCTGAGTAAATGTCTATTATGCTTGACACTGAAAAATGTGGCAAAGAACACAGAATAATAGGGATCTGCAATTCCTTCTGCTAAATGGTTTGAATGGAGGAACAGTTAGAATTGTCATATGTGATAGATTTCGTAAGGTTATAGTATCTAGATTTCTTGCACTAAGCCAGATGAGTTGTGATTCAGTTCATCCATGATATAATTGAATGAAAGAGTAAGTTCAAGGGACAGAATGAGCTCATTTTGTTTCTTTGGAATAAGACAAAAAAAAAAGGAAATCTCAAGCCAAACATATTTCAAAATCTGGAGATTTTCTGAGAAAGGAAAATAAAGACCTAGAAATTAGAGAAAGGCTGCAGGTGCTGGAGTCCTGACCAAAAAACAAAGTGCAAGTCAGGCAGCATCTGTGGAGGGAAATGGATAGACAAAGTTTTGGGTCTGAAGAATGAAGAGGGGTCCTGTCTCGAATGCCCATTTTTGTCCACACATTAGAAGTTACACAATTTCAATTCAATTTCAATATGAAGAATAGCAAATAATTGTAATTTCATTAATTACAACTTAAAACATTTTTAATGAAAAAGTTTCTTAAATAGCAACTACATTCCTATGATAGGATATATATAATTCTGAGTGCTGATGGAACAATATTTAATTAAGATTACGATAGATGCACCAAAACGGTTCCTCTTGCCCCTGACTCAGTCTAAAGAAGAGTCTGAACAAATGTCACCTATTCCACTCTATGATCATTGTTTTCGTCCGTCTGTCCGGGCGGTTCGCTCACTCTTGGCGCACACACACACACACACACACACACACACACACACACACACACACACACACACACACACTTTCTCCCCCCCCCCCACCCTCGCAGAGCGAAGGATGACATCAAACGGGTCATGGCAGCTGTCAAAAAGGAACGGAAATGGTAAGGGGAAATTAAAAACAAAACCACCCGAAGGAAATAGATTTCAGAAAAAAGGGGGGCCGGCCATCGCTCCGTGTCGGAGGGGGGGGGGGGGTGGGAGTATGGCTTGAGTGGGTGCATGATTTTCTAGAGCTTCTTCCTAATGGCAATGTTTTACATGTTTAAAGTTAATAAGGAAGACTAGGCAGGAATATCAAAATGATCGCCTGCAGCTGAGAAAAAAAAGATGATTTGTGTGGTATTTGGTAAAATAATAGCAATATGACGACGCCATGACCAAAGCTAAGATACTAGAGCGGAGACGGAAGCCGGTTACGGAAATGCCGCTAAAGATTACCCATTACCTACTACGGCTTTTTTGTCGAGTGGACTATCTTGCTCCACTCTAGTATCTTTGTTGTTTGTGTGTGGGGATTGCTGGTCGATGGGCCGAAGGACCTGTTGTATTACTAATTACAATTCTTGCTATTGAGGGAGTGCAGCGTAGGTTCACAAGGATAATTCCCGGGATGGCGGGACTGCCATATGCTGAGAGAATGGAGCGGCTGGGCTTGTATACTCTGGAATTTAGAAGGGTGAGAGGGACTATTATTGAAACGGAAAAGATTATTAAGGGTTTGGACACGCTAGAGGCAGGAACCATGCTCCCGATGTTGGAGAAGTCCAAAACCAGGGGCCACATTTTAAGAATAAGTGGTAAGCCATTTAGAACAGAGATGAGGAAACACTTTTTCACACAGAGAGTTGTCAGTCTGTGAAATTCTCTGCCTCAGAGGGCGGTGGAGGCCGGTTCTCTGGAAACTTTCAAGAGAGAGCCCTTGAAGATAGTGGAGTCAGGGGATATGGGGAGAAGGCAGGAACGGGGTACTGATTGTGGATGATCAGCCATGCTCACATTGAACGGCCATGCTGACATGAAGGGCCGTATGGCCTATTCCTGCATCTATTGTCTATTGTCTATAAATTAAATCAATCTAAACAACAACATGCATAATAAAATATGCATACAATGTGCCAATCAGTGCATATTTTTTGGTATTAGATTGTATTTTTTGGTATTATACCAGAACATCAAAATTTAAGCCTTTCAAATTCATTTCTAAGATTCTAGATATGCGGTGTTCGGGGGAAAAAAAAAACTTTTTCAAAAGCAACTTTGGATAGGGTTTGATAGAATTTTAATGAAATGTTTATATATTTTGACTGGCATATTAAAACATTATCAACATACTAAATAACAATGAAATTATATAAAATAGGTTATTTAGCCTAGATAACTTGATGCAAGCTATCATCTTTGAATCTGGACTACACGTCTTCCCACCCTGCCCCCTGTAAAGACTCCATCCCCTACTCCCAATTCCTCCGCCTACGCCGCATCTGTTCCCAGGATGAGACATTCCACACCAGGGCATCGGAAATGTCCTCGTTCTTCAGGGAACGGGGATTCCCCTCCGCCACCATAGATGAGGCTCACACCAGGGTCTCATCCATACCCCGTAACACTGCTCTCTCTCCCCATCCCCGCACTCGCAACAAGGGCAGAGTCCCTCTGGTCCTCACCTTTCACCCCACTAGCCGCCAAATACAACACATAATCCTCCGCCATTTCCGCCACCTCCAACGTGACCCCACCACTCGCCACATCTTCCCATCTCCCCCCATGTCTGCCTTCCGCAAAGACCGCACCCTCCGCAACTCCCTCGTCAATTCTTCCCTTCCCTCCCGCACCACCCCCTCCCCGGGCACTTTCCGTTGCAACCGCAAGAAATGCAACACCTGTCCCTTCACCTCCCCCCTCGACTCCATTCAAGGACCCAAGCAGTCGTTCCAGGTGCGACAAAGGTTCACCTGTATCTCCTCCAACCTCATCTACTGCATCCGCTGCTCTAGATGTCAGCTGATTTACATCGGGGAGACCAAGCGTAGGTTGGGCGATCGTTTCGCCGAACACCTCCGCTCAGTCCGCAATAACCTACCTGAACTCCCGGTGGCTCAGCACTTCAACTCCCCCTCCCATTCCCAATCCGACCTCTCTGTCCTTGGTCTCCTCCATTGCCAGAGTGAGCAACAGCGGAAATTGGAGGAACAGCACCTCATATTCCGTCTGGGGACCTTGCGTCCGTATGGCATTAACATTGAATTCTCCCAATTTTGCTAGCCCTTGCTGTCTCCTCCCCTTCCTTAACCCTCTAGCTGTCTCCTCCCACCCTCTCATCCGCCCGCCCTCGGGCTCCTCCCCCTCCTCCCCCTCCTCCCCTTTTCCTTCTTTCTCCCACCCCCCATCAGTCTGAAGAAGGGTTTCGGCCCGAAACGTCGCCTATTTCCTTCGTTCCATAGATGCTGCTGCACCCGCTGAGTTTCCCCAGCAATTTTGTGTACCTATCATCTTTGAATAGTTTGATTTCATTTAAACTCTTTAAGATGTTAATGATTATATTGGAGTTTTCACTGTTATAATATGTGAACTGCCAGGATAAGAATTCAGTCAATGCATTGTTTTAAGAATGGGAAGCATTTAAGACATAGAATATGGAACAGTACAGCACAGGAATGGGCCCTTTGGCCCACAATGTTTGTGCCGAACAAGATGCCAAGTTAAACTGATCTCACCTACCTCTACATGAACAATATCCTTCTATTTCCTAATTTTCCAGGTGCCTAGCAAAAGGTCTCTTAAATGATACTATTATATCTTCCTCCATCACCATCTTTGCGTTCCAGGCCCCCACTGAAAAACTTTCCCCGCACATCTCCATAAAGTTTCCCCCTCTCACCTTATAACATTGCCTTCTAGTGTTGGACATTTCCACCCTGGGAAAAATGTACTATCTACCCTATCTATGTTTCTCATAATTTTATATACTAGTTTCAAGTCTCCCCTCAACCTCAAACATTCCAGAGAAAACAATCCAAGTCTATCTAACCTCTCCCTGTAGTTGAAACCTTCTAATTCAGGCAGCAATCTGGTAAACAACCTCTTCAAAGCCTCCACGTCTTTCCTGTAATGGGGCAACCAGAACAGCACGCAATACTCCAAATACATTTTTTAAATATAAAAACATTAGATCAGCAAATGTTTATCTATTCAACAAGTGCTTATGTCTATTTGTTCCCTTGGCAATTTTATTTAGATTTTTAGGAAAACTCTGAGAATAGCAAGAATGCACAGCAAAATTTAATGCAGATTCATTACAATATACTCGCTGCATTGCAAAGGTGTGTTCTTATTCTAACAGTGTGCAATGTTAGGAATATAAGGAATTACTGAGAAATGGTTTAGTTAGAAAGAAGGTGCTATGCATTATCTATGTTATGAAGTTGTGCTCCCATGGCTAACTAGAGGGTGCGTTGGGTTCTTTCCTCATCAAAATTATCTGCTGGCAGGTTAATTGGTTACTATAAATTACCCATTGGCGTAGTTGAGAATCACAAAGAGGAGTTGATGGACACCTGAGGAAGAATAAAGAAGCGGGGCTGCAGGGAAATAAGAAACATGGATAATGGGACTGATGAGTTTGCTCTGCTGCGAGCTGGCATGGACTTAACGGCCTCCTATAATGTAATAAGGAAATCAGTGAGTCTATATGTCATACATAAAAGCCACATTGTTAATGCATGTATTCACATACATTAACACAGCTTTTCCCAATTTGAAAAGAGTGATTCACATATTTGCATTTTTTACAAATTTTACCTATTCACAAACCTTTTGAATTACTTTGACCTTCTCAAAAAAACATGCATCATTGTCAATGCATAAACTTCTTGATGAGAAAAGCATGGCTTTTTGTCTCAGTTCCATAGAATTGGGTGTTGTTCTCAACCCCGTCTCCACTGGATCAACCTCTGGAATGAACCACAATCAAATCAACATTTTCTTGCAGAACCCAAATGAATAAATGCATGCACACTTCCAATTTTATTTCCTTTTCTCACAAGATAACTCTTTGTACAACACATTTAACTATCACTCTAACCATTTCCAAATGTTTGACTTATTAGGTGGTGTTAAAACACAAACTTTACCAAGTTTTTTGAAGTGTTTGTCTCCATGATTTAATTCATAATTTTATTTCAACCTCAACTATTTCTCTTCCACTCTTCTCTGAAGATTTGGCAGAACCACTATATTCTGAATCTTTTGCAGATTAATTACTCAGCAAGAATATAATGTGTTGTGGCATCATTCTCCAGTTTAGCGAAAAGTCAGCTAATCAATATATCATTCTTGAGCTTGAGCATGTTTGTAATACTTGTCTCTGCAGTGCTTCCTTAACAGTAGCAATGTTACAAAATTTTAAGATTTTAAAAATCAAGTCTGTAATTTATCCCATCAGATAAAGCATAAAAAGAAGTTTAATTTGACACCTAATTCACTTTCATATCTTCAGTATTAAAAAGGTTATGGCCATTTTCATACTCGGAAATTAGCATCTTGTTCCCTATTGCTTTTCCATTGACTTAACACAAAAGCTGTGACTGAGGACAGTCAAAAGCCCATAATGTTCTTAAAAATTAAGAGAACTGAAAGAAATTTTCAGTTATTATAGATTGAAGCATTCTGAAACAAATATGAAACAATCTTACTTAAATGACTTGAAATTAAAGCTAATTGTACCTAATTGTAGCTAATTACAAAATTCAATTACTAGACCTAAACATCTATCAATTTCTTAAGAATAAATTAACATTTTTAAATAGCCTAAGTGTCCAAATAACATTCACACAATAATTCACATTATAACATAATTTTTAAATCACATTGTCATGGATTTATAGGCCAAATGGAAGGAATTTAATGTTTAATACCTGTAAATTAATGGCCATTTAAATCATCTTGTGAGTGGGTTTTCTGGAACGTGATCAATTGGAACGTTGCGGTTGCGGTGAAGTTAAACCCCCATATCGGCAGGAAAAATACTGCCGGTTCGTATGGGGAAAATATCACTGTTTCGCAACGTAAAATGTGAATTAAAGGCATCTTAAGGGGCACTTTTATACATAAAATAAACGTCTTTCCTTTACCTGTCCCGTACCTGAAATCCATACTCGTTGTTGGCGTTGACGGCCTTAGAAGCTGATTTTTAAATTACTCCAACACTGAACTTGTCGGGCGAAATAAAAAAAAAATGCACAGAACGGCCGTGGGAACAATTCTTCAGCAAAAGCTTGCACTCCAACCAAATATAATCCAGGACAAGGTAGGAAAAAAATGCGTTTTAACCCCGCCCCCCCCCCCCCCCTCAAAGGCACCAAAATCGCGCACACGACCAGTGGCAGAATTGCAGCGCCGCTGAAGGTAAGTATTGTAACGTACCTATTAACAGTCCTCACTGATTCTTTTGCCTGAAAATAAGCTGCTGGAGGAACGTAGTGGTCAAGCCACATAAAGGCCATCTAACCTAAACCCATTTGCCTGCATTAGACGTACCCCCTTCCATCTTTCTTACCCAAGTATCTCTCCGAATGCCTTTTGAGCATTGTGATTGCCTCTGCTGCAACCATTTGTTCCATATTACCACTATGTGGTAAAACTTGTCTCTTGAATCTTCTTAAATCTGTTTCCTTTATCATTGTTACTTTTTTGCATATCTTTCTTTCGTTTGTTCTATATTTCTCTATATCACCGTCTATATCTCTCATTTCCCTTTCCCCTGACTCTCAATCTGAAGAAGGGTCTCGACCTGAAACGTCACCTATTCCTTTTCTCCAGAGATGCTGTCTGACGCGCTGAATTACTCCAGCTTTTTGTGTCTATATATAGTGTATCTAAAGTATAAGTTAAAATTGTGTTCTCACCAGAAAAGATTTTCTTTACGAATGAATAACCAAATTTTATTTTGCTGCATTATACAGTCATTTCATAACTTTATTACAAATGTTGCTGCTCAAATATCTACAATGACAGGGATCTCACGGAAAGCAAACCTGACAACCACCCTTTTTAAGTTCACTGTGCCTCCCATTGTGTGAGCATCAGTCACGGCTTGCTATAGTGAAGGTCTGAAGAGAAGCATTGAGGCCTGTGATTCTATTTGTATTTGGGATATGGGCTATTTTTTACTTAAGAAGAAATGCAAAAATGATCAGCATTCTGGACAACATAGAACCTAGATTTCAGAAAATATTCCAATTATGAAGTTTTATCAGATGGTAATACTGATTCAAGGTAGTTAAAACTCAGAAGGATGATTATTATCATGAGCCTTTGCAGAATATGACTCTTCTGTTATTTTAACTGCCAGGGAAATATCAATCAATTTCATCTGGCATTAAGTTGTACTGAGAGTATTCCTTTTTTTTTTTAAGTTGAAGTTGCAAGATCTGTTATTAGATTTTCATGTTAGATTCTGGGATCTTATCTGTAATAATTATGTTTGAGTCTCAGTCTGTCCTAAATTGAGATCTCCATCAACATTTGTCTACATTTATATTTCTCATTCTTGTGTACAAGTCCTTTCCTGGCCTTTACATGCACCCCCTCCAGCTCTACAACCTTCTAAATACTTCATGTTTCCTGTTGACTTCACCTATTATTGATGACTGATGCTTCAGTTCTCCATGCCGGACGAACTGGAATTCCTTCTATAAGCTCCCAGCCTTCACTTTGGTAAATTCGACCATACTGCGGTGCTGCTTCTTCCTGCCAACAGGCAGCAAATGAAGAGACCACCCCCAGAGGTGAGGACTGCACAGAGCTGGTTGGGGGGGCAGAGGAACAACTCCAGGACTGCTTGGAGTCTGTAGACTGGGCAATGTTTAGGGACTCGGCAACGGACCTGAATGAATACGCCACAGTCGTTACAGACTTCATAAAGAAATGTGTGGAGGACTGCATCCAGAAGCCTTGGATGAACCATGAGATCCGCATTCTTCTGAAGACCAGATCCCGGGCATTCAGGTTTGGAGATATTTAGGCCTACAAGAAGTACAAATACGACCTTGGTAAGGCCATCAAAAAGGCCAAAGAGACTTCTGCTCCATGCTGGAGGATGAGACGCATGTTCCGCAACTGTGGCGGGGCCTGAATGCAATCACCTTCTACAAGGCAAAATCAGGAGGCAGCTCAATTGTTAGCGAAGCATCACTCCCTGACGAGCTCAATACGTTCTACGCATGCTTTGATAGGGAGAAAACTGATGTGCCTTCCCGAGCTCCCATTTCCCGTGATGGTATTTCAGTCACAGTCACAGAGGCCAACGTCAGAAGAAAATTCAGGGGGGTGAACCCTCGGAAAGTGCCTGGACCTGATGGTATACCCGGTCGTGTTCTAAAAACCTGTGCAGACCAACTGGCTGGAGTTTTTAATGGACATTTTCAACCTCTCACTTCTGAGGTTTCCACCTGCTTTAAAAGGGCATCAATAATACCGGTGCCCAAGAAGGGCAAGGTGACGTGCCTCAATGACTATCGACCACTGTCACTAACATCTGTGGTGATGAAGTGCTTTGAGAGGGTGATTATGGCGCATATCCACTTTTTTTCTCTGTTTCCAACCGGGCAACCTAGGCAGCTTTTTAGGTTGCCAAATGACAGTTTAGGTGGTCATTTTAGACAGCTTGCATAACGCCTGCGATAATGTGCTTGGACGAAGTACGTAGTTACCGGTCGGAATTATACTCAATGAAGTATTCACATATTATTTCTGCTTCAAATAAAGTCACAAACTAAACTTATTCACCAATCAAGACATGATATATACCACAATGACATGCAGCAAAATTATAATACAGTATCTCAACTCTTTTTACACATTGCAATGAATGCAATTTCTATTATTTCTTTCCACTTCCAAACAAATTGTGGTCGGATTATTCAGCGTATGATCAACCTCGGTGAGATCAAGCACAGGCTTGGTGATCGCTTCGCACAACACCTCCACTCAGTTCGCAATAACCAACCTGATCTCCCGGTGGCTCAGCACTTCAACTCCCCCACCCATTTCGAATCCGACCTTTCTGTCCTGGGCCTCCTCCATGGCCAGAGTGAGGCCCACTGCAAATTGGAGGAACAGCACCTCATATTTCGCTTGGGTAGTTTACACCCCAGCGGTATGAACATTGGCTTCTCCAATTTCAGGCAGTGCTTGCTTTCTCCCTCCTTCCCCTCCCATTCCCAGCTTTCCCAAAGCCTACTGTCTCTGCCTCTTCCTTTCTTTTTACCGCCCCTCCCTCCGACATCAGACTGAAGGGGCCTCAACCCGAAACGTCGCCTATTCCTTCGCTTCATAGATGCTGCCTCACCCGCTGATTTTCTTCAGCTTTTTGGTCTACCACACATTCACACAAGTTCTGTTATCCCACTTTCCTCACCCATTCCCTACACATTAGGGGCAATTTTACATAGACAAGTTAACCTACAAAGCCAATGCGTCTTTGGGATGTGGGAGGAAACCCACACGCTTGTAGGGAGAATGTGCAAATTTAACACAGACAGTGCCCGAGGACAGGATTGAACACAGATATTTTGTTTTCCAACACACAAAAAATTATATGTTGATAACTTTGGTTATTAAAAAAAAAAATGACACTATCCATTTTCAGTCGTAAATCTCTAAGTGATGCTATGTTCCCCTTTACAGCCACTGTATGTTTTAATTCAGTTCAAGATTCTGGGGCAGTACATTGGCCATAAAGTTGCTGCCTAAAAGTGCCAGAGAACCGGAATTGATCCTGAATATGGGTGTTGAAATTCTTGCTTGCTGCAGCACAACAGAATATGTAAACATAATACAGAACAGGAGATAACAGTTCAGTGTGTCTATATACCATACACCATATACCATACACAATAAATAAACAGATAAAGTGCTGTTATTGTTCAGAGTTTGGTGGTGGACCCTCCACCACATCCAGTTTAAATTCCATTTGGAATATTTTGGAGGACCAGGAAACCAAGAGTTACTCCAAGGAGTGATTCTGTGTTGGTTTTCAGCGGTCACAGTGAGGTGGCGACCGGACAGCAATGGTGGACAGATCTAGCACAATGCAAAGGGAGGGAGAGGATGTGCTGGCTGTGCCGGTGGATGAGGAGCGGCCAGAGAGCGGAGACCCAGCGACCCGGACACGGATGGCCGGCGGAGACGGAGAGTGACAGAGAGAGAGATAGAGAGGGGGCCCGCTCAGAGTTGAATGACAGGTGTCCCGGGTGCTTGCCAAGTCAGGCAAAATGACACGGCATTTACGTTGCCTGGCGGGACTTTAGGTGGCCATTGGCACCTGGGCAACCATTAATTTCAATTAACCTGATATCAACTCCGACCTTGACAAGAACCTCGACCCACTGCAGTTCGCTTACCGCCACAACAGGTCTCACTGGCTCTCCACTCCGCTCTGGACCACTTGGACAACAATAACTCGTATGTCAGGCTGTTATTCAAAGACTACAGCTCAGCATTTAATACCATCATCCCTTCCAAGCTTGTTAACAAGCTCTCAGATCTCGGTCTCTGCACATCCCTCTGCAATTGGATCCTCGACTTCCTCATCCACAGACCACAGTCTGTCTGTATTGGTGGAAATATGTAATCCTCACTAACAATCAACATGGGAGCACCTAAAGGATGCGTGCTCAGCCCCCTGCTGTACTCACTCTATACTCATGACTGCATAGTTGGACATCGTGCGAACACCATCATCAAGTTTGCCGACAACACCACAGTTGTGGGACGAATCACTGATGGTGATGAGTCAGAGTATAGAAGTGAGATTGACCGATTGACCAAATGGTGCCAGCACAACAACCTGGCTCTCAACACCAGCAAAACCAAAGAACTGATTGTGGACTTTGGAAGGGATAGGATAGGGACCCACAATCCCGTTTATATCAACGGGACGATGGTGGAAAGGGTCAACAAATTCCTGGGCGTGCATATTTCCGAAGATTTTTCCTAGTCCCAGCACACTGATGCAATCATAAAGAAGGCACATTAGCGCCTCTGCTTCCTGATAAGATTACGGAGAGTCGGTATGTCAAGGAGGACTCTCTCGAACTTTTACAGGTGAGAGCATACTGACTAGCTGCATCGTGGCTTGGTTCGGCAACTTGAACGTCCAGGAGCGGAAAAGATTGCAGAAAGTTGTGACGACTGCCCAGTCCATCATCGGCTCTGACCTCCCCAACATCGAAGGGATCTATCGCAATCGCTGCCTCAAAAAGGCTGCCAACATCATCAAGGACCCGCACCATCCTGGCCACACACTTATCTCTCCATTGCAATTGAGAAGAAGGTACAGGAGCTTGAAATCTGGAACATCCAGGTTCAGGAACAGCTCCTTCCCCACAGCCATCAGGCTATTAAATATAACATCAAACAAGCTCTGAACAATAACAGTCTATTATTACTATTGCACTTTATCTGTGTATTTATTGTGTATGTATATGGTCTATGCTATATAGACACACTGAACTTTTATCTCCATTCTGTTTACATATTCTGCTGTGCTACAGCAAGCAAGAATTTCATTGTCCTATCTGGGGCACATGACAATAAACTCTCTTGACTCTTGACTCCCAGCTTTCCATTTCTTAGTTTAGTTTAGAGATACAGCACGGAAACAGGCCCTTCAGTCCACTGAGTCTGCACCAGCCAGCGATCACCCCGCACACTAGCACTATCCTACACACTCGGGACAATTTACAATCTTTACTGAAGCCAATTAACCTACAAACCTGTACATCGTTGGAGTGTGGGAGGAAACCGGAGCACCCAGAGAAAACCCACGTGGTCACAGGGAGAATGTACAAACTCCATACAGACAGCACTCGTAGTCAGAATCGAACCCGGGTCTCTGCTGCTGCAGGGCAGCAAGCACTGTGTCACCGTGCCGCCCCCTTCTTTAATCCAATCTTAAATTCCTTTAACCAAACTTTTTTGCGTACTCCTCCTAATATTTCCTTATGATCCGTGACAATTTTTTTCTGATTATGTGCTGGTGAAATAATTTATGATATTTTACTATGCATAACAGTATTCCATTAATCTAAGCTGTTGGTAGCAATTCATCTGATCAACCACAAAGTTCTCTGCCTTGTCAAAGCACTAGTTCTAAATGTATTATCATAAAGAAAATCTGGCCTTTTTTAAACCCAAAATAGATAACCTCACATTTTGCATCATTCAGTTTCAGCTGGCACAGTAAATGCTTTCATGTATAGTGCTTTACCCTGCATAACACAGCGAATCCCTGTAGTAACTAATGGGATGATCTAAGCAGGAAGCCTTGGCATGAACCCAGCTTGGCACAGGAGTTGAATAACTTCCAGCTGTGATGTGATATCAGTGATTCTGTGGGGGACATATGATCTCTTGACATAACCTGCCAGGAGCGTTCTAGAATGGGGGTTTATGCAGTTTGCTACTTGAAACAACAATCAATTAGATTGTGCTACTGGCCTCCAAGATGTAGAGGGCCTTGAAAAGAATCGGCAGAAGTTCCAACTTTATTAAATAAAGTTATGGAACATCATTGGTAAATTGTGATATCAAGTGCTGAATTAGTATAAAGCCAGTAATCTGGAGAAGATTTCCGAGGATGTTGACAGATTTGTGGGCCTGAGCTCTATGATGTTGGGCAGTCTAAGGCTTTATTCCTTGGAGGCTGAGAGGTGATCTTATAGAGGTTTATAAGATCATGAGGGGAATAGATAGGGTGAATGCACAGTCTTTTACTCAGAGTAGGGGAATCAAGAACCAGAGGGCACAGATGAGAGGGGAAAGATTTAATGGGAACTTGAGGCACATTTTTTTGTCAGATCAAGAATGATGAGTATATGGAATGAGCTACCAGAGGAGGTAGTTAAGGCAGGTATGATAACAACATTTAAAAGTCATTTGGACAGGTTTATTGTTCAGGTAATGTTTAGAGGGTTATGGACCACATACAGGCAGGTGGTAATAGTGTAGATGGGCCATGTAAGTAGGCATGGGCAAGTTGAGCCGAAGGGCCTGTTTCATATGAAGGGCCTGTTTAATATGAATCTTTTAAGGTATGATGTGTCAGTTAGCCCAATACCAAGATAAAATGGGAACTGAGGTCTATCTTCAATTAAAAATGTGAATCTTTGCCTTCAGTTAATTCTTCAAGGTTGTGTTTAAAATTCAGATAGTAAAATACTTTTGTCAGCCATTCTTTAAAAAAACCTTTATAGGGTGTGACATTTGAAATTAATTTAAATATTTCTAATTTAATTTTGTGGGGACAGCAATAAACGGAATGATTATTTAAAGAATACTAAAGTGCATTGTAGTACTTTGACCATAGAATTGTAGAGTAATACGGCATAGAACCAGGCCCTTCGTCAAATTGTTTAAGAAGGAAATGCAGATGCTGGAAAATCGAAGGTAGACAAAAGTGCTGGAGAAACTCAGTGGCTGCAGCAGCATCTATGGAGCGAAGGAAATTGGCACCGTTTCGGGCCAAAACTCTTCTTCAGACTGATGTAGGGTTGGGTTGGGGGGGGGGGGTGGGGAGAAGAAAGGAGAAAGGAAGAGGAGGAGCCCGAGGGCTGAGAGAGAGCTGAGAAGGGGAGGAGACAGCAAGGGCTAACGGAAATTGGAGGTCAATGTTTATGCCGCTAGGGTGCAAACTGCTCAAGCGGAATATGAGGTGCTGCTCCTCCAATTTCCGGTGGTGCCCACTCTGGCCATGGAGGAGGCCCAGGACAGAAAGGTCGGATTCGGAATGGGAGGGGGAGTTGAAGTGCTGAGCCACAGGGAGATCAGGTTGGTTAATGCGGATCGAGCGAAGGGGTTCGGCGAAACGAGCGCCAAACCTATGCTTGGCCTCACCGATGTAGATCAGCTGATATCTAGAGCAGTGGATGCAATAGATGAGGTTGGAGGAGATGCAGGTGAGCCTCTGTCGCACCTGGAACGACTGCTTGGGTCCTTGACTGGAGTCGAGGGGGGAGGTAAAGCGACATGTGTAGCATCTCTTGCAGTTGCAAGGGTAAGTGCCCGGGGAGGGGGTGGTGCGGGAGGGAAGGGAAGAATTGACCAGGGAGTTACGGAGGGAGCGGTCTTTGCGGAAAGCAGACAGGGTGGGGGGGGGAGATGGGAAGATGTGGCGAGTGGTGGGGTCAGGTTAAAGGTGGCGAAAATGATGGAGGACTATTTGTTGTATGTGACGGCTAGTGGGGTGAAAGGTGAGGACTAGGGGGACTCTGCCCTTGTTATGAGTGGGGGGATGGGGAGAGAGAGCAGTGTTACGAGGTATTGACGAGTCCCTGGTGAGAGCCTCATCTATAGTAGGGGAGGGGAACTCCCGTTCCCTGAAGAATGAGGACATTTCCGATGCCCTGGTGTGGAACACCTCATCCTGGGAGCAGATGCGGCGTAGACGGAGGAATTGGGAGTAGGGGATTGGGAGTAGGAGTCCTTACAGGAAGCAGGGTGGGAAGAAGTGTAATCTAGATAGCCATGGGATAGCCATAGTTCAGTGGGTTTATAGTGGAAGTCTATCACCTGCGATGGAGATAGTGAGGTCAGACCGCATTGAACGATTGGAGCTTCGGTTGGGTTCATACTGGAGCATCCGCGATGCTGAGAAAGTCGTGAATAGCACGTACAGCGAGTTGGCCACACTGCAGGTAAAAGTTAAGTGGACTGAAAGGGAACGGGTGGCCACTAGCCAGTGTAGCAGTAGGCAGGTAGTGCAGGTAGTCCCCTGCGGTCATCTCCCTCCTAAACAGGTATACCATTTTGGATACTGTTGGGGGAGATGGCTCATCAGGGGAAGGCAGCAGCAGCCAAGTTCATGGCACCGTGAGTGGCTCTGCGGCACAGGAGGGGAGGAAAAAGAGTGGAAGGGCTATAGTAATAGGGGATTCTATTGTAAGGGGAATAGATAGGCGTTTCTGCGGCCGCAAACGAGACTCCAGGATGGTATGTTGCCTCCCTGTTGCAAGGGTCAGGGATGTCACTGAACGGCTGCAGAACATTCTGGATGGGGAGGGTGAACAGCCAGTTGTTGTGGTGCACATTGGCATCAACGATATAGGTTAAAAATGGGATGTCCTACAAGGTGAATTTAGGGAGCTAGGAGATAAACTTAAAAGTAGGACCTCAAAGGTAATAATCTCTGGATTACTCTGGATGTGGAACAATCAAACTAATTATCCGACTAGTTTCACTGTCCTCCTTATTAATTTTACTGATTGTATACCTCATCGTCACCTTCCCCTCAGCCAACTATGAACCTTTGATCTGCCATTTTCACACCTTGCATTTACATACCTCTAGTCTCATTCTCCCCTGACTCTTTGTCTATAGAAGGGTCTTGAACCGAAACGTCAGCCATTCCTTCTCTGCAGAGATGCTGCCTGTCCCGCTGCGTTACTCCAGCATATTGGGTCTATCTTTGTTGTCAACCAGCATTTGCAGTTCCTTCCGACACAATTTTCCACTTGTCTGTAAATTAACTCTTGATCACTGGAAATCTCGCTGGGGGAGTGTTGCGGCAACAATGATTGGGGCGGTGATGCAGCTTTGCTTGTACTGATTGGGGATGATCAGCCATGATCACATTGAATGGCGGTGCTGGCTCGAAGGGCCGATTGGCCTACTCCTGCACCTATTGTCTATTTAATGTTACACAGTTCACATTGACTTTTGCAAGCACTCCCATCTCCTCTTGCAATAATAATGTACATTTCACATTTATAAGCTGTCTCACAAATCTTCCATGATTAGTTGTGCAATTGGCTCCATACACCCATCAATTTTATAATTTGTTGCATGTGGACATCATTGGCATTTATTGCCCATTGTTCAATGTCACAGAACTAAGCCAGTGGTTAAGACTCAACCACATTAGCAATTCTCGTACCACATGTAGACCAGCCTGAGTGAGGACAGCTCTCATTTCTCTGAAGGGCATTAAGGAGCCAATGAAGTTTTATTCTAATCATGGTCACTATTATCAATGCCAGTTTTTTTTTTTTTAAATTTCAGATTGATTTAATGACTTGAATTTAAATTCCTCAGCTGTTGTGGCAGGATTTAAACATTCATAATTCTAGGAGCAGAATTAGGCTATTCGGCCCATCAAGTCAACTCCACCATTCAATCATGGCTGATCTATCTTCCCCTCTCAACCCCATTCTTCTGCCTACTCTCCGTAACCTTTGACATCCTCACTAATCAAGACCCTGTCAATCTCCACCTTCAAAATATCCATTGACGGTCCTCACAGTCATCTGTGGCAAATTATTCCACAGATTCACCATCCTCTGACCTCTTCCTTTCTAAAGGTACGTCCTTTTATTCTGAGGCTATGGCCTCTGGTCTGAGACTCTCCTAAGTGGAAACATCCTCTCCACATTCACTCTATCCAGGCCTTTCACTATTCAATAAGTTTCAATGAGATCCCCCTCATCCTTTTCAACTCCAGCGAGTACAGACCTAGTGTCTTTAAACGCTCATCATATATTGACCCAATCATTTCTGGGATGATTCTCATAAACCACATCTGGACACTCTCCAATGGCAGCACATCCTTCCTCGGATATGGGGCCCAAAACTGCTCACAATATTCCAAATTGTCCATAAATCATTTGAATACAAGTGTGTAAGAAGGAACTGCAGATGCTGGTTTAAACCGAAGATAGACACAAAAAGCTAGAGTAACTCAGCAGGACAGGCAGCATCTCTGGAGAAAAGGAATGGGTGACGTTTTGGGTCGAGACCTTTCTTCAGGCTGGTTAGGGATAAGGGAAATGAGCATTGTTAGTTGTTTGTAAGGTGAAAACGAGAAGCTAGTGCAACTTGGGTGGGGGAGGGATGGAGGGATAGGGAATGTCGGGGCTACCTGAAGCAAGATAAATCAATATTCATACCACTGGACTAAGCTGCCAAGTGAAATATGAGATGCTGTTCCTCCAATTTGCATTTGGCCTCACTGACAATGGAGGAGACCTAGGACAGAAAGGTCTGTGTAGGAATGGGAAGGAGAATTAAAATGTCCAATAACCGGAAGATCAGATAGGTTCAGGCGGGCTGAGCGAAGGTGTTCTGCGAAACGATCGCCCAGTCTGTGTTTGTCTCGCCAATGTATAAGAGTCCACATCTTGAACAACAGATACAGTAGATGAGTTTGGAGGAGGTGCAAGTGAACCTCTGCCTAACCTGAAAGGACTGTTGGGGTCCCTAGACAGAGTCGAGGGAGGAGATATAGGGACAGGTGTTGCATCTTCTGCGGTTGCAGGGGAAGGTATCTGGGGAGGGGGTGGTTTGGGTGGGAAGGGATGAGTTAACCAGGGAGTTGCGGAGGGAACGGTCTCTGCGGAAGGTGGAAAGGGGTGGAGATGGGAAAATGTGACGTGTTGGGATCCTGTTGGAAGTGCCGGAGATTTCGAAGGATTATGTGTCCTATGCGACAGCTGATGGGGTGGAAGGTAAGGACTAGGGGGACTTTGTCTCTGTTGCAACGAGGGGGAGCAAGGGCGGAACTTTGGGGTACCGAGGAGACACGCGTAAGGGCCTAATTTATGATGGGAGAGGGGAACTCCCGTTCCCTGAAGAACGAGGACATCTTGGATGTCCTTGTATGGAACACCTCATCTTGGGCACAGATGCGGCGTAGATGGAGGAATTGGGAGTAGGGGATAGATTATTTGCAGGAAGCAGGGAGGGAAGACAAGTAGTTGAGATAGTTGTGGGAGTCAATGGGTTTATATTAGATGTCAGTCAATGGTCTATTTCCTGTGATGGAGACTGAGATCAAGAAAGGGGAGGGAGGTGTCGCAGATGGTCCAAGTAAATTTGAGTCCTGTGACTTAACCGATACTCCAGAAAGCAAGCAGTACCAATTTACTTTGCTGCTTGCAAAACAATGAATGGGAACAGATTATTGCACATTGCAATCACCATGTCTATTTTTGGGGGTTGGCCAATTTCTCTGCCAATGTCTTTCAGTGGAAGTGCTTAGCTGAGGCACTACAACGGGTGGTGAAAACCGCGCAGCACATCATCGGCGCCCCGCTCCCTGCCATGGATGCCCTCCACCGAAAACGGTGTCTGAAACGAGCTGGGAAGATCATTAAAGACCCCTCCCACCCCAATCATGGACTGTTTGCCCTCCTCCCATCAGGGAGGCGGTACAGGAGCCTCAGGTCTCGTACCAGTAGGATGAGGAACAGCTTCTACAATCATACCATCGCATTGCTGAACTCGGAGTCCCGCCGATAGATTCCTCCGGTCCCTCCGTCCCCATTGTTTAATTATTTTGCATTTTCTATTGTTCTGTATCCTCTTTTAAAAAAAATTCTATATTGCACTACTACGGACTGACGCAAAACTGCATTTCGTTGTACCCATACTCAGTATTTGTGCAATGACATTAAAGTTGAATTGAATTGAATTGAATTGAATTTGTCTGTTTAGAGGGAAGTGAAATATCCCACAGCACATAGTTGTAGAAGAGCCAGGAGCATCCCCGGTGTCCTGAATGACATTCATCCCTGGCTAACAGTAGCTGAGCTGATGAATTGGCCATTCATCTCGCAGGTGAATCTGGGACCTGACTGTTTGCAAGCCGCTGGCTGAATTTGTTGGCAGAAATAACAGTGACAGAATGTCGAAAAAAAGTAATTTATTTTGTTGGTATCCCTGTATGTATTTCTGAACTGGGAATAAACCAACTCCTTCCTCAAAACATCAGGCTGTACGTAGTTTT
This sequence comes from Amblyraja radiata, assembly GCF_010909765.2. NCBI lineage: Eukaryota > Metazoa > Chordata > Chondrichthyes > Rajiformes > Rajidae > Amblyraja > Amblyraja radiata. Next base: position 70,816,701 of record NC_045959.1, on the reverse strand, counting down.
ATTTGACATTTAAAAAAATTAGCTTCTTGTAAGGAAACAAATCGAATTGCTGCTTGTTGGTTGTTGTATGAGGGAAGATTAAAGGTCAACATAGTTCAGGCCTGAGAAATGTAAGGCTGATCCAAGCATAACTATGATCTAAGCAAGCTGAGAATTTCACTGCACCAAATAAGTTCCCATTAACAACTTTAATGTTGAATTCCTAGGCGAGACACTCTTCTTGGTATATAATCCTAATCCAAGTCTCAAATGATCCTAAAGTTTAATGTATTCAAACCTCAACACTGATTACTCTGTCAAGGGCGTAGTATCCAACTTCTAAACTGTAAAAATCTCATGCTTTGGAAATTAGATGCCTTAATCTAGGCCCAATTGTAGCACAAGTAATGTATAACAACTGTTTCAGCAACTTTCTGTTTTTTCATGAAATCCATTCCAAGTGTTCTCTCTACTAAAATATTCTATCTTCTGGCAAAGATGAATGCACTTTTCAGGATCCAAATATGTATGTGGTTTGCTTCAAAACAGAAAGATCTTTATAAAGGGCAATCCCAAATGGTTGCCCAGCATAACTGCTGGAGTTTTATGGACCTCGATTTTGGCAGAAATCTTTGGAATACAATAGTTATTTGAAACGGAATACTAAACTGGCTGGTTATGTCTATGGGAACATTTATTAAAATATTACGATGATAATTCACGCGAAGAAGCATACAAAATCTGTTGGGTAAATGTTAGAATAAGGATTTAATGCGAATAATGAACTAATGGAAGTATCTATTAGTCAAAAGTAGAAGAGAAGATCAACTGGACTGGAGAGCTGGTTACATTCCAAGTGCCTGAGGCCCTATACCCCAGATGTTTACATGTGGTGGCTTTAGAGATTATGGACATTCTGGTTATTATACGCCAAGCTTATGTAGATTCCAGAACTTTTGAAGAATAACAAATGTGATCCTATTTTTAAGAAATGAGGGAGAAAGTAAAATGGGGACCTCCAGCGATAGCCTAACATATGTAGCAACTAAAAAAATGCTCAAGGCTATAATGGAAAATTTAATAACCAACCCCCTTGAAAATAATAATAGAATTGTGGAGAGCCAGCATTGATTTATGAAAGGTAAACCATTTAACAAATCTGCTGGAGTTTTTTTACAATGGGATTTGTAGAATAGATAAAGAAGTGCCATTGGATGTGGTGCTTTTGAGATTTTTGAAAGACTTTCACTAAGGTTACACTCTAGGAGTGGTTGGCCAAAAAGGTTAGAGCGCATGGAAATTGAGGAAATATACCAGCAAGGATAGATAATGAATAGATCAATTTCAGGTTAGCAAGATGAGATGAATGTGGTATCACAGGGATTGGTGCAGGGACTCCATCCATATCAACTATGGAGATAAAATTACATGTTTGCAAGTTTGCTAAGTTAAAAAAGCTAGGTAGGATTAAGAATAAAAGGGCATTAAGAGGTCTATGGACTAGCTCTGTAATGTATACGATACAATACAATAGAACTTTATTTATTCCAGAAGGGAAATTGGTCTGTCAACAGTCATAAACAACAACGACAAACATGAAAATAAAGTGACAAGCGAAAAGTCCAGGCACGGGAGTCAGTCTACCCCGACTTTTCAAGCGCCTTCAACACTATTCAGCCCCGACTGCTAGGGGAGAAGATGGAGAAGATGAAAGTGGATCCATCACTGGTACTGTGGTGTTTGGATTACCTTTCCCTCAGACCACAGTACGTGCGCCTACAGAACAGTGTCTCGGGCACCATCTTGAGCAGCACAGGGGCTCCACAAGGAACTGTGCTGGCTCCGTTCCTGTTTACCATCTACACAGCGGATCTCCAATGGAACACCAACAGCTGCTTTTTGCAGAAGTTTTCGGATGATACAGCTGTTGTCGGCCTCATTAAAGGGGGCAATGAGGAGGAATACAGAGACATTATAAGTAACTTTGTGGAGTGGAGCACACACAATAACCTCCATCTTAACACCAAAAAAACAAAGGAGATAGTGGTGGACTTCAGGAGGGGGAGGAGGAGGACTCAAGCAACGCCGATCACCATTAAGGGCACTGAGGTGGAGGTGGTTGCTAATCACAGGTACCTTGGGGTGCAGCTTGACAGTGAGCTGAACTGAAAGTGTCATATGGAGGCGGTGTACAGGAAGGGACAAAGCCGACTGTATTTTTTAAGGAGGCTGAGGTCTTTTAATATCTGCCAACCCCTACTGTGCAGTGTCTACCATTCAGTGGTGGCCAGTGCTCTGTTTTTTGCTGTGGCCTGTTGGGGAGATGGCGCCCGTATAGCGGATAAAAACAGACTGGACAAACTAATCAGGAAGGCCGGCTCAGTGGTCGGGGCTGAGCAACGAACGGTCCAGCAGGTGGCAGAGGCCAGAACTCTAAATAAACTAGGTTCTATAATGACAAACCCCACTCACCCACTCCATGCCCTGAAGGTGATCAAGAGCAGCATCTTCAGTCAGAGGCTGATTGCACCAATGTGCAAAACGGAGAGATACAGGAAGTCCTGTTTACCAGCTGCTATAAGACTTTATAATGAGCATAAATAACTGCACTTTTTTTTAAATTAATTGTATTTTAACTTGTATTTTAACGTATTTTAACTTGTTATGTATGAAAGCGTGGTGTTATGTTTGTCTTGAAGCTGTCGTGGCACTGTAATTTCCTGAAAAGGATTATTAAAGGAATAATCAATCAACAGAAGGGGGAGAGTTGGACAGTTTGATAGTCACAGGGGAAAAGGATCTCCTGTGGCGTTCTGTGCTGCGTGTCGGTGGAGGTGGTGTTGCTGAAGGTTCTCCTCAAGTTGACCAGTGTGTCATGAAAGGGGTGAGCTGTATTGTCTAGTTTGAGGAGCATCTTCCCCTCCAAGACATTCTCCGGTACATGTATAGGAACATGCAAGGGGTATTGTGGGGTAAAAAGTAAAATTAACCCCTTTGTAGTACGTTGCAGAAACAGAGTATCCTGTTATATGATGAGGAACTGGTATTACTAAAATTCAGTGCTGCAAAATGATACTGGAGTAGGAAACTGATCATGATTATGATGAAAGGCAGTGCAAGCTGTGAGTCGGATCGCCTATTCCTGCACCTAGTGCTTGTATTTTAATGGATTTGTAGAATTATAGAGTCGTACAGAACAGGAATGGGCATTTTGGCTCACCACACTCAGGCTGACATTTTTGACCATTTACGCTCATTCTATTTGCCCACATTGGGTCCATATCGCTCTATTCCTTGCTTAATTATGTGTCTGTCTAAATGTCTCTAAAGGGCCTGTCCCACTTAGGTGATTTTTTTTGGGCGACTACAGGCGACTGCTGCAAAATTTTCAACATGTTGAACATATTTTGGCGACAGTGGCGACAATGTTTGCTGTCGTACGTTGTCGTAGGTTGTTGTATACTGACGTAGGAATTGTAGTAGGTGCTGTCGTAGCTTGTCGCCAGGTGTCGTAGGTGAATTCCAGCATTTTCCAGATTTCAACCATTCTTTCTGCAAAAACAATATATGTCTTGTGTCCCCATTAAAATTTTCATCCTCTCTCCTTCAACCTTTGCCCTCTTGCTTTTGAAAGCTTTTATGCCCTCTTGATGTTTCCTGGCTGTGTCCTTAAGGTAATTTAATCTGTAAGTAAAGATTCAGACCTGCACTCAAGATATTGACCAATGTTTTTAGACCATGACCTGCTGTGTACCTTAAGCATCTTCCATGATACGTTATTGCAAGGGATTGAGAGGAATCATCATAGTTATGCTATGACAATGTGAGTGCCATTTTCTGGCATTAGATCAGCCAGTGTTCTTCTGCAATATGACTGTTTAGTTTATTGTCACGTGCACCGAGGTACAATGAAAAGTTTGTGTTGACTGTGGTCCTTCTGGCAGTAGTTTGATATGGGTAGAATAGGTGAGGTGTTTTTTGGTGATAGTTTAGTTTAGATATACAGTGCAGAAACAGGCCGTTCGGCCCAATGAGTCTGCACCGACCAGGGACCCCCACACATCAACACTGTCCTACACACCCTAGGGACAATTTATATTCATGCTATGCCAATTAACCTCAAACCTGTACGTATTCGGAGTGTGGGAGGAAACTAAACATCTCTGAGAAAACCCACGCAGGGAGAACGTAAAAACTCCATACAGGCAGCACCCAGAGTCAGGATCGAACCTGGGTTTCTGGCACTGTAAAGCAGCAGCTCTACCACCATGCCGCCCAAAACGATAGTGGTGAACAAGAACCCTTTGATCAATGCCTTTCAATTTTGTGGTGTAAGAGTATCTTATTTAGGACAAACGATGAGGATGTATGGTGAAATTGTTGTTAACAACCAGAACATGCACCACTGAGAAGTTGCCCGAGGTTGGGAAAGACGGTATATACTTTAGGCAGGAATAGTCACAGATTTCTGGGGTAACTCAGAGAATCGGGCAGCATCTCCGGAGAACACGGATAGGTGATGTTTTGTGTCAGGATCCTTTTTTCGGACTCCCAAGGAGCAAGAGAGCAGCAGGAATCACAGAAGGGGAGCAGAGAGAGAGAGGGGAGTGCGGGGGGGGGGGGGGTGTTCTGACAAAACTCTCATAGGAGAGAAGTGGAGAACATCTCCAAAATAGGCATACCTTGAGCAGATTTTGCAGTAGAGAGGTAAAATGTGGATTCAAGGAACTGCAGGTGCTGTTTCACATATTTCAGGCAGGTCCTATACTGATCTGGGTGATATTTGGTTGAAAGGTTGTATCTGGAGTCCAGGAAAAGTAATAGAGGAATATTTATGAAGAGGATTATTTGCCTGAAGAATAAGGCAGACCTGTTACACGTATTACAACAAGCTCAGTGTACATCTGGCTGATGTTTACACATTGCTGGATGCATTCACACATTCTCTTTTGCTCTTATAACTGTCACCAGTGTCCTTCAGGTTAGTCTGATTTTGACAGATTCAGGTTTTGTTTGGAACCTTGGTTCAAGTTAGGAATCCTAGACAATAAATCTTAACCAAATGCCAATCAAATTTGGAAAATAGCCTTTGCATAAATTGAACTGATGAACCATCAAATCGTGTTAGTTGTATTTCACATCCTTTAAATAATTTGATTGAAAATTAAATTTGATTGAAAAAAATAAGTTTGCAATGAATTGGTTTGGTTTCCAGTGTGGAATGGGAACAGTAAACACTACATTTTCCTGCTGCAAACTAGAACAACAACCCAGTATATAAACTCCAAAAGCACAAGGCAATGTCGTTTATTGGTATGGGAAGTACTTGGAGCCATTGAGCAGTGGTTTCCAAAGGGGTGAATGAACGTTCCACTTGTTCGCACACAGTAAAACACATTTTGTCCCCTAAATGCCAAATGATATCACAGGCCTTTTATTTTGCAGTGGCTTTAGGGACTGCTACCAGCACTATGGGACTGCTACCAGCACTATGGGACTGCTACCAGCACTATGGGACTGCTACCAGCACTATGGGACTGCTACCAGCACTATGGGACTGCTACCAGCACTATGGCTGGAGTACTTTGAGCAGGATATATATTTTAACATTTTATATATAAAGAGAAATCACAGACTGGTGTAGGATTAATAGGATTGGCATAGTAGGTAATTTAATTTTTTTTTTCTAATATTGATAGGAACAAACCTTCTCACTGAATACTTCCACTAGTGGGAGAGTCTAGGACCAGAGGTCCTAGCCTCAGAACTTAAGGGCGTTCCTTCAGGAAGGAGATGATGTGGAATTTATTTAGTCAGAGGGTGCTGAATCTGGAATTCATTGCTGTAGAGGGCTGTGGAGGATATTTTGTAAGGCAGAGATAGATAGATTGTTGATTAGTGTGGGTGCCAGGGATTGTGGAAAGAAGACAGGAGTGGGGTCAAGAGGGAGAGATAAATCAACCATGATTGAATGGCGGAGTAGACTTGATGGGGTGAATGACCTAATTCAGTTCCTATCACTTATGAACTTATGAATAATGAAGTAGATTTATTTTCTTGATACTGGTTGCCTTCTGCAAGAGTGTCTATGGTTTCCAGATAGAGTTGAAGAACTAATCAGATTAGATAATTGTTTTGTTTTAAAATCCAGGAAATTTTGTAATAGTTATTCTGAGGGTATTATGCTGTCCACATAATAAATTTGTTCTTCAATGATAAAAGAGGTTGCTCAGCAGTAATTATGCGTTAGTACATCATGAAAAATTTGGCAACATCCTATTATCAGAACGACAACTTTAGTAGTTTTTACAGAGAAGAATGATGTGTTAATAATTGAAGTTCCTGTAAGTTCACATTGATTTGCATTGATTTCCTCTGCGACTGCAGAAACATGTCTGGCGGATGTGGAGAGAATTATTAAGAACAATATCTTATTTTAGCATGTTCTGGCAGCAGATATTGTTATTGGCTTCACAGGGTAGCAAAGGTGGACGTTGACATTCTAATTGCATATCTAGGCTGATGCCATTTGAAATACTAGATCTTTCATTTAGTTTTCCTCTGTCAATTGCTGCAAGTTGGGGCAGGTTTTGAAGGAAGAACAGAGCCAAATGCACTCGTCACTGACCTTGATAAAATATATCAACATGCCTGAAGCAATTCTTCCATCAGGAGCGTTTTGGAGACCAGGAGGTCAGATCCCTTATAGTGAGCAGAAAAAGTATGACTCAGTCCATTGCAAAAGTAGAGAAAATATTTGAGCACAAGATCACGCCCCTTAGCTAGAGCTGTCAAGAATCTTTCACTCAAAAACATTTTTTTTTTAAATTGCTAAAAAAAAATAGAAAAATTAAAACACTCGTAAGCACACAAAGCACTTCAAAGATCTCAATTGATAACTCTCCTCTGCCCCTGGGAACGACATTTGAAAGCATGCACGGCACTTCCTCCAATGTGGTGCAGGTACTTGAAGTGACCTTTCACCATTAGTGGTGAGGAATTGCAGCATCTTTCCTTGATGAACTCCATGTATTGGATCACGGTGTACCATTGGAGAATTGTTGTGGCCTACCATTCATGAATTGTTGCCAGCAATTTCCACGTTTTCCTCATTTTATATGCACATGTGCATAAGACATAAGAGTAGAATTAAGCCATTCAGCCCCTCGAGTCTGCCATTCAATCATGGTTGATCTATTTTACCCTCTCAACCCTATTTTCCTGCTTTCTCACTGTAACATTTGATGCCCTTCCTAATGAAGATCCTATCAATCTCTGCCTTAAAAATACCCAATGTAGGCCTACACAGCCATCTGTGGCAATGAATTCCACAGGCTCACCACCCTTTGGCTAAATACATTTATCCTCATTTCTGTTTTGAAGGTACATCCTTTATTTCTAGTCATAGATTCTCCAACTACAGGTAACATCCTACCACGTCCACTCGATTGAGGCATCTCATTATCTGGTTGGGTTCATTGAGACATCCCTTCATCTTTCTAAATACCAGTGAGTCCAGGGCCAGAGCTTTCAAATGCACCTCATACATTAGCCCAATCATCCCCAGGATTATTATCGTAAACCTCCTCTGAACCCTCTCCACAGCTATCATATCCTTCCTTAGATATGGGGTCCAAAACTGTTTGCAAAATTCTAAATCTGGTCTCATGAGCATCTGATGAAGCCTCAGCATTACATCCTTGCTTCTATATTCTAGTTCCCTTGAAATGAAAACAATCATTGAAGTTACTGTCAGTCAACTAGGGTAATGTTGGCAGGTGCTGACTGTTGTACAGTATTTTTCCACAAATACAAGTGCTGGTTGGTAAAATTGATAGAAAAAGAATTAGTGGCACAATCATTTCCACATAGTCAAAGACAAGACTTCTAGACATTTGGGTGACTTGTAAATTTACTGATCATTCTTACAAATCCTGTTCAATTATTATTGGCTCTTATGAAGAAATTATAATTTGGTTGTCATTGTCCTGCTGTTTTTAATGGTGGCATAACTGGTGATTTACTGCCTTACTGCGCCAGAGACCCAGGTTCAATCCTGACTGTATAGAGTTTGTTCATCCTCCCTGTGACCGTGTGGGTTTTCTTCGTATGCTCCAGTTTCCTCCTACGCTCTAAAGACGTACTGGTTTGTGCCTTAATTGGCTTCGATAAAATTTGTAAATTGTCCCTAGTGTGTAGAATAGTGCTGGAGTATGGGGATGGCTGATTGGCATGGACTCGGTGGGCCGGAGGGCCTGTTTCCATGTTGTATCTCTAAAACCTAAAAAACTACAATTTTAATTGAATGCTCAATCTTCAGACAGCCCATGTGCTGCCGATTTTGACCCACGCTGACATACGCTATATAAATCCCATCCATTATATTGGTTTTTCACCATGGATCTCAAAATTTGAAAATATTTGTCTGAATTTTTAAAAAATCCAGACAAACCTCAGGAATGATAATAAGATGTTCTGAATGATTTCACAGGGTCTATTTATTTAAAAAAAGAACAGGTGTTCCTGTGGTTTCCAATACCTATTCCAGGGGGACTGGATAATGTGATTGCACATTCAAAAGGAAAATTCTGTCAATTTAATATGACTACTGAATAAAGGTTTATATTTGTTCAGAATATTCAGTGTGAAGTTGAGCAAAATTTTTACAAGACTATGAATTAACAGACAAAATGTGCAGGATGGAACAGCAGATGCTGGTTTACACTGAAGATAGACACAAAATGCTGGAGTAACTCAGCGGGACAGGCAGCATCTCTGGAGAGAGGGAATACTTTAGGTGACGTTTCGGGCCGAGACCCTTCTTCAGAGTGAAGATGTGTCTCAACCCAAAATGTCTCCCATTCCTTGATGCTATCTGTCCCGTTGAGTTAATCCAGCATTTTGTGTTTATCTTATGAATTAACAGACTTCTGACATAGTAATCAACGTGATTGTGTTAAACAACGCAGTTGATTAACTGGAAAAACAAAAAGTAATGATGGCCAAAGACGTGTCATTGAAGATGAACCACATTAAAGCCCTGGAACATACATGGTTGGAATTGACCATTGCAATACATCAGGCCACTTACTTAGTAAATTTTCATACTCTATCTTTTTTACCCTGCAACAGCTTTCCACGTTAAATATTGATCTTTTCAATTGATTGGCTATCCGTGGCAGTTCATTCCATATATTCATTATAATTTGTTAAGTTAAATCTGACCATCTTTCTTTCTAAATTACAGTGTAATTTCATCATGTTGTTTGCTATAACATTAAACATATTCTTATGGGTCTGTCCCACTTAGGCGATTTTTCAGCGGACTGCCGGTGACTGTCAAGACTGTCAAGACACACACACACACACACACACACACACACACACACACACACACACACACACACACACACACACACACACACACACACACACACACACACACACACACACACACACACACACACACACACACACACACACACACACACACACACACACACACACACACACACACACACACCGTAATATTTTCCTTTTGTCCAGAGATTCTGTCTGACCTGTTGAGTTACTCCAGCTTTTTGTGTCTCTCTTCAATTTAAACCAGCATCTGCAGTTCCTTCCTACACACACGATACTATACGATAGAACTTCATTAATCCCAGGAGGGAAATTGTGTGTGTGGGTATATATATTATATACACACACACACACACACCCTTCACCACCCCGTTATGCAGGCGCGGACAGGGCAAGCGGGGGGAGCGAGTAAAAAATTCACACGGTGCAAAGCCAAGATGATACAGACATCACCGCGATGAACAGGAAGGTTGGCGCTGTCATTAAGATGGCTAGCACACTGTACGGTAAATCCTTTAAAAGAGAAGGAGGAGAAGGAGTGGAGACAACTTTTAATAAGTTTTAACCATTACCAGTCAGTTAGCCTTGGTTCTGAAAACTACTGCTTACCTTATTGTTTTCCCCAATGAGCCAATGAAATTCACAGATCCCCACCGGCTCTAACCTACGGGAACCTCTGACCTTCTGGCAACCCACCTACGGCACGAGAATTCTCGCAACTCTCCATGGCAGCTTCATTCTAGTCGCCGCTAATTTTTCAACATGTTGAACAAATTCGCAGTGACCATAATGAGGCCGCGACTAGTTCCCAGAATGCGGGAATCCTCACGACCATGAAGGCGACTCCCCGGCGACCACCCGCGAACATGCGGTGACCATGTGGCGACTGCATAGTCTCCTGCAGTCGCCTAGAAAGTCGCCTAAGTGGTACAGGCACATAAGATTTCAGATTGCCTACAAATATTAAAGAACACAAAACATCATTCTGGATTTCCATTGTGGCTGTTTTGAGCTTGCATATCTAATACTGATATCATTAGGTTGTATGTTGCCATATTCTCCTCAAAATTCAGGGTCTATTTTCCTCAGAGTGCAGTCCTGGTGGATCAGGGGTTTGGTCCACTCTTTTCATTTTGACCCAAGCATCACTAACTTCTATGGTTATCATCATGCCATAAGGGATAGGAGTAGAATTAGGCCATTCGGCCTATCAAGTCTACTCCACCATTCAATCATGGCTGATCTATCTCTCCCTACTAACCTCATTCTCCTGCCTTCTCCCCATAACCTATCTATCTCTGACAAAAAAATATCCACTGACTTGGCCTCCACAGCCATCTGTGGCAAAGAATTCCACAGATTCACCACCCTCCGACTAAAGAATGTCCTTTAATTCTGAGGCTATGACCTGTAGTCCTAGACACTCCCATAGTGGAAACACCATCTCCACATCCTTTCTATGCAAGACTTTCACTATTCTGTATGTTTCAATGAGGTTCCCCCTCATTCTTCTAAACTCCAGCGAGTACAGGCCCAGTGCCGATAAGCGCTCACCTCGTCGCTTCACCGGGCTGGCCGAACCGCGCCGCCCCACCAACCATCCGCCCATGGGGACCTCCCACGCATCGCCCGCCGACCTGGACACCACTACCCGCGGAATCCTGCCATCAAATCCACCGACCCTCGCCACTCCACCGCCCTCCAGCAGCCCACAGCTGTTGCCTTACCTGCAGCCTGGTCTCAGCACCAGGCCTGAAGTTTCCACGCTGCAGATTCCCACTCCCCTGGGTTTGACTGCGCTGGGTCCTAGTGCCAGTCTCCCTAACCCTGGTAACCTCAGTGGCAGTTCCACTGGGTCTTCCCCATCCCCCTCAAACTATGTGACCCCAGCTCTTCCACACCCACACTACAGTCTTCATGCCCCCCTCCTCCCTGACCACCCACCACCCTACCACCAGACATTGCCTCGGCCTCAGTCCACTCACTTGCCTTCCTCCGGCCCCAACCCCCATCCCTGCCGTGTGTTCACCATCCCCCCTGACCTCCCCCTCTCCGACACCTAAGTCGGTCCTCAGCAGAGGCCTTACCTTTGTCCCCCTCTGTCCCCACCTCAATGAGTTCCGCACCTACCACGACTTGGAGCTCTTCTACCGTCGCCTCCGCCTCACAGCGTTCTTCCATGGGAAGGAGTCCTCGCCCGCTATTGATGATCCCTTTTCCCGTCTCCCCCTCATAGCCTTTCGGCTTTAGACCTTATTATCCAAAACTGCCGGCGGGACATCAACCGCCTCAACTTCTCCACTCCTCTGTCTCACTCCAATCTCTCCCCCCCTGAAAGTACAGCCATCGACTCACTCCGCAACAACCCAGATTGGGTTATCAAACCCACCGACAAGGGAGGTGCCGTGGTAGTCTGGCGCGTCGATCTCTACAAAGCTGAGGCCACGCGCCAACTCTTGGACACATCCTCCTACTTACCCCTGGACCATGACCCACAGACGAGGACCAGGATACTATCTCTAGCACCATCACTGACTTTCATCCACTCCGGCTCCCTGCCCCCTCGAGCCTCCACCTCATCGTTCCCCAGCCCAGCACGGCCCGATTTTACCTTCTCTCCAAAATCTACAAACCTGACTGTCCTGGTAGACCCATTGTCTCAGCCTGTTCGTAGCCCTACCAAACTTATTTCCACATACCTTGACTCCATCCTATCCCCCCCTGGTTAAATCCCTCCCTACCTATGTTCAAGACGCACTCTATCGTCACCGGGCATTCCATTCTCTAGGCCCCCATCCCCTCATCTTCACCATGGACAGTCCAGTCACTCTACACCTACATCCCCCACCAGGAGGGTCTCAAAGCCCTCCGGTTCTTCCTCGACCGGAGAACCAACCGATACCCGTCCACTGATACTCTCCTCCGCCTAGTGGAGTTGGGCCTTACCCTCAATAACTTCTCGTTTGACTCCTCCCATTTCCTCCAAATACAAGGCGTAGCTACGGGCACGCGCATGGGCCCCAGCTATGCCTGCCTCTTTGTAGGGTACGTCGAACAATCCTTGTTCGAGGCGTACCAGGGCTCCATCCCCGACCACTAACTCCGCTACATCGACGATTGCTTTGGTGCTACCTCCTGCACCCACACATAACTGACTGACTTCATCCGCTTCACCACTAACTTCCATCCGGCACTCAAATACACCTGGACCATTTCAGACACTTCCCTACCATTTCTTGACCTCACTATCTTCATCGCAGGTGATAGACTTCGGACCGACAACCACTATAAACCCACTGACTCCCATGGCTATCTAGACTACACTTCTTCCCACCCTGCTTCCTGTAAGGACTCCATCCCCTACTCCCAATTCCTCTGTCCACGCCGCATCTGCTCCCAGGATAAGGTGTTCCACACCAGGGCATCGGAAATGTCCTAATTCTTCAGGGAACGGGGGTTCCCCTCCCCCACGATAGATGAGGCTCTCACCAGGGTCTCTTCAATTCCCTGTAACACTGCTCTCTCTCCCCATCCCCCCCACTCGTAACAAGGGCAGAGTCCCCCTAGTCCTCACCTTTCACTCCACTAGCCGTCACATACAACAAATAGTCCTCCATCATTTTCGCCACCTCCAACGTGACCCCACCACTCGCCACATCTTCCCATTTCCCCCTGTCTGCTTTCCTCAAAGACCGCTCCCTCCTTAACTCCCTGGTCAATTCTTCCCTTCCCTCACGCACCACCCCCTCCCCGGGCACTTTCCCTTGCTACCGCAAGACATGCTACACTTGTTGCTTTACCACCCCCATCGACTCCATTCAAGGACCTAAGCAGTCGTTCCAGGTGCGACAGAGGTTCACCTGCATCTCCTCCAACCTCATCTATTGCATCCACTGCTCATGATGTCAGCTGCTCTACATCGGTGAGACCAAGCGTTGGCTTGGCGATCGTTTCGCCGAACACCTCCGCTCGTCCGCATTAACCAACCTGATCTCCTGGTGGCTCAGCACTTCAACTCCCCTTCCCTTACCGAATCTGACCTTTCTGTCCTGGGCTTCCTCCATGGCCAGAGTGAGCACCACCAGAAATTGGAGGAGCAGCACCTCATATTCCGCTTGGGCAGTTTTCACCCTAGCGACATAAACATTGACTTCTCCCATTTCCGGTAGTCCTTGCTGTCTCCTCCCCTTCTCAGCTCTCCCTCAGCCCTCGGGCTCCTCCTCTTCCTTTCTCCTTTCTTCTCCACGCCGCCCCCCCCCCCCCCCCCCCCACCCTACATCAGTCTGAAGAAGGGTTTTGTCCCGAAACGTTGCCTATTTCCTTCGCCCCATAGATGCTGCTGCACCCGCTGAGATTCTCCAGCACTTTTGTCTGCCTTCGATTTTCCAGCATCTGCAGTTCCTTCTTAACTGCTCATCATGTTAACCTACTCATTCCTGGGATCATTTTTGTAAACCTCCTCTGGACCCTCTCCAGAGCCAGCACATCCTTCCTCCGATATGGTGTCCAAAATTGCTTACAATATTCCAAATGTGGCCTTGCCAGCGCCTTATAGAGCCTCAACATTACATCCCTGTTTTGACTAATGATTTTATCACTTGTGGAGCTTGCAGGAACACCAGCAGTATTGTACATTTACTGAGACATTTGGAGCACTGTTGGCATGGTGCTACAAGCTCTTGTGATGAATTTCCATCCAGAGAAATGATGGCCACCAGCATTTGTGCATGGGGCTGGGTTTTTTCACCGGAGTAGAAGAATCAAGAACACAGGTTTAAGATCAGAGGAGAAAGGTTGAGAGAAACCCGAGGGTTTGGATGGGTTTTTTTTTTAAACACCCAGGGTGCTCGGGTTTCTCTCAACCTTTCTCCTCTGATCTTAAACCTATGTCCTATGGTTCTTGATTCTTCTACTCTGGTGAAAAAAACAAATGCAGGTGGTATGGTTCTATGATGCAGTCTTCACAGATATAAAAACAATGTGGTCATCAACCAAGTGCATCTCAGCCCACTGGAGCATGCTTCTGCAGTCACACTTCCTCTGCTGAACCTATGCAGGTTGGACCATGGAGAACTTGGAAGAAGACCAAATGGTTACATCAATGCATACACATGATAGTTTTGCACAATAGTATTGCATTCAATTTCCACTGTAGGGATTTGTTCCAAATTATTTGTTAACAAATAATTATTTCTTGTATGTGTGGGAAAGAACTGCAGATGCTGGTTTAAATCGAAGGTAGACACAAAATGCTGGAGTAACTCAGCGGGACAGTCCGCATCACTGGAAAGAAGGAATAGGTGATGTTTCAGACCCTTCTGATGTCTGAAGAAGGGTCGCGACCCGAAACGTCATCCATTCCTTCTCCCCAGAGATGCTGCCTGTCCTGCTGAGTTACTCCACAAAATTGTGTCTACATTCATTCTTGTATGGCACATTTATGGTTATTGAATAGCAAATGGCCTATTAACATGTTTTGAACAGTGAGGGCATGCACTGAAAACGAGTGTAGGGCGGCAAGTTCTACATGTCCACCTGTGGGACTGGTTGTGTTACACGTGTGGATTATATAATAATAGGTGCACATTGCATTTGCAATTCTATCAAATAACAAACTATTTTCTGTTGGGATGTGACAAATGCAGAATTAGGGTCAATTAGTTTACCTATGCAGGAATACTGTAGATGCATTTTTGAGCAACAAGCAAAGTGTTGAAGAAACTCAGCAGGCCAAGCATCACCTGTGGATCAATATGCACCGATGATGTTTTGGGTCAGGACCCATCTTCAGACTGATAATTTGTTTGTGATTTATCAGTCTCTTTCTTTCTTGCTCTTTCTATAAGTTATTTTGTTTGGTCAAGCACGGCTAGTTTTTTTTTGAATTATTGACTTTCCTCCAATATTTTATTGAGTGAATGAGAGAAAGTATTGAAACTTGATATCAGAAATGCTGGATAATGGAATTACAAGAGATGGACTCTGTGTTGGAAAATTGAGATGGCACTGAAAGGCAGGGAGCTGTGAGATTCACCTGGTAATACAGTATGAAACAAATAAAGGCAGCTGAACTATTGGATTTTCAGATATGTTATCTGTATAAAGAATGGAGAGAGTGGAGACAATTGTTTTTTTCACAATATGTTCAGCTGATTCTTGTGGATAAACCAAAAATATATAACAGTTAAGATGTTATTCTTTTGTGTGGAGATGGGAATTGCACCACACCATAAAATGCTCAACTGAGTCCTTAGAGAATGCATTACAGGCACAATTAAACCATTCTAGAAACAAAGCAGTCGTTTTTTTTCTTACAATCAGGAGAGGGAGAATCGTTTGATACTTTGTAATGTAATTGAGATTAATACCATGTTATAAATTTTGAAGATACTCAGTTCTTATTGTAAAATGTTAAAATGTAAATACTACCTCTCATTATAAGCGATGTTTCACGTGGTAATCAATGATTCGGCTTGTTAATTTACATAATGAAAACAGGGCTAGAAATTAACGGTTGCCCGGGTGCCAATGACCACCTAAAGTCCCACCGGGCAACCTAAAAGCCCATTCATTTTGCTCGGCTTGACACTGCAGATACTGGTTTATACCGAAGATAGACACAAAAAACTGGTGTAACTCAGCGGGTCAGGCAGCATCTCTGGGGAAAAGTGACGTTTCTGTCAGAGGCGGCTGTAGTGCGGGGTGACTGAGGGTCAGAGCGAATAATCCAACCACATTTTTGTTTGGAAGGGGAAAGAAATAATAGAAATTGCATTCATTGCAACGTGTAAAAAGAGTTGAGATACTGAATTATGATTTTGCTGCATGTCATTGTGGGTATATATCATGTCTTGATTGGTGAATATGTTTAGTTTGTGACTTTATTTGAAGCAGAAATAATATGTGAATGCTTCATTGAGCATAATTCCGACTGGTAAAAGCTGAGTCTCACGTTGCGAGATGTCACAAGAGGTACCCCGAGTGAAAGACTCGTGGTTGTGTACGAGATTGCAAGTGTATGATCAAGAGTTTAACCGAGTTCCCACGGGTATGACAAGTTTGCCGTTTACTTGTCATTTCTGCGATGTTCCAAGTTCGTCTCCCGAGTTACTCTTGAGCCAATCCTGATTGAAGGTTTGTTTTAATAAGCAACAGTGTTATGTTTTAATAAGCAACAGTGTTAAAGAAGACCTCTCCATCCTGTGGCTTTGTTTTAAAGATAGAATTCAGCGCGGCCGCATCTATTGATGTGACCTACAAAGGGAAAATGCGCACCATCCAGTGCCAGAGCAGTTATACTTATGATTTGTTTGAAAGACACAGGTTTGATATGTTTTAATTGAATTTACTGCCATGTCTACACACTGCGGGGAGACGGGAGATTAAATCTTTGAATGTGGACGGATGTGCACATCAGATTGTTGTGAGATGGGGCTTAGGGTTCGCCTCCTGAGCTGCTTTGGTGCCCAGGCGTGAGTTGAGGTGGAGAGAGGTTGGGGGGGGGGGTCATTAATCTGTCTGGGGTGACATGGCTCTTGGGTTAGGCTGGGATCATTCTCTGCGGGATGATCTTAAGCGGGAGACAAGTGTAGGAGAGGTGTACTAACTGTGTTGGCAGACACTTTGGAAGTGATTGCCCACCAGTCTCAAAAGCCGCTGTGTCTCCCTGTCCCTGGGATAGCAGGGGGCGACCAAACAGCACAATACCCCCCTCCCCCTCCACGCCAACACGAAGGGCAACGATCCCAAGGCTTTAGCGTCAGGAACAGCGGGCAGGCGACAATCACCTGCCATAACGCGAGAGAGATCATGCACTGTTGTAGGTCTCCTTTGCACGTCAGTGTTTCTGTCTTTCTCCACTCATTGTTGGCCCTATCTGTCACCATCCCCACCTACACCCCTCTGCTTCCCGGCCATGTGTGTGACCCCTTCCCTCCCCTCTCCAGCTCCCCGCCCATTGCACCGGCGCGGGGGCTTTGCACTGTCTTCACGTCGGCGATGCCAGCAGGTCAGTGCCAGTCGCCCCGGGGCAGCCGCTCCCTTCAGTTTCCCAGGGGGTCGGGACAGGACTGGAGTTGGGAGGGAAAGGTGGGGGGGGGGGGGGGGGGGGGGGTGGGTTAGGTGAGGAGGAGAGTGGGGTTGTTTGCAGTTGCAGAGGGAGGGGGCAAGGGTGGTACAGTTCCCAGTCTCAGCTCCTGTCCAGGGGGGTGGCCGGAGACGTCAGGACCAACGGGACACCGACCCCCAGGCCCACCAGGCCCACTGCAAGCACGGAGAACCCAGAGACCCACAGCCAACAGCAACTCCAGCCCAGCCCCGCTCCAACTCCAAAGGAACCCGTTCCCCGATGGGCCGCTACGGCGACAAGTGGCAGTTCGCCCACAGCCCGAGCTGCGCCCCCTCATCCGCCACCCCAAGAACAAGACGTACCTTGCACACCATCAGCTTCTGCCCCTACGGTACCCGCTGTCACTTCATCCAGCCGGCAGCTGCCCATCTTCAGCAGGATCTCGGTGTCGGACTGAGGGGAGGGGGGTGGAGGTGAAGGGCTGCAGGCTCACACATTACTCATGACAGGATAGACATTACTATTTTTAATAACAGGAACACTTTACGATGAAATGCAGAAAATAGTCAAGAGTGCCCGCCGACTCCCATCCCCCCCCCCCCCGGTCCGGGGCTCTCCCCCAGAGTGCCCCAGACCGGGAAAGGGGGGGTGGGGGGGGGGGGGGATGGGAGTCAGTGGGCACGCCGGCTCTTGACTATTTTCTGCATTTCATCGTAAAATGTTCCTGTTATTAAAAAATAGTCGCTGGGAAACTGAAGATTGTCGCTGGGAAACTGAAGGGAGCGACAATCAACTGCTGTCTGCCCGCTGAGTTAAAGAGTTCCCATGGTAGACTCACGATACACTAAGGTAAACGCACGGGCCACTACGTTCTTACAACGAGTTAAAATGTTTCAATTCTTAACCACAAGAGTAAAATTGACTCGTGGAAAATTTTAAACATGTTTGATTTTTTGCAAGAGCTGACAAGTTTCATGAGTACCTGCCATTAGCGCCACGAGTCTCTAAGTTGCGTCCACGAGTTCCGTACGTTAATCGTACGTTATTACCACGAGTTTTAACTCGGGGTACCTCTTGTGTCAACTCGCAACGTGAGACTCAGCTATTACTATGTACTTCGGACGAGCACATTATCGCACGCGTCATGCACGCCATGTTAAATGACCATCTAAACTCATTTGGCAACCTAAAAAGCTGCCTACATTGCCCGGCTGACAACAGAGATAAAAAGTTAAGTGAGAGCCCTGTGAAAACCCATGTCTTTAAACTATTTTCTAACTGTTGGCATCCACACCAGTCTCTTTTTTTTAAGAAGCCTCCATCAAATTTTCACTTTGTACTTGTAATTTTCAAAAGATTGTTTCCCTTTCTGAGAACAGCTATTTTCATCAAAGCTTAAGTGGTTAAAAACTTCATAAGCATTTAAATCTATGGATTCATTCATTAAATCATAATAAAATATTTAGATCCTACCAAGACCGTGACTTTAACAATAACATAAAAATCTTCATCTCAAACAGAAAACATTCAAATAAAACCAAAGTCTTTTTCTCAGCATAACTGGATATCCTCCAAAGA
Source organism: Amblyraja radiata (assembly GCF_010909765.2). Taxonomy (NCBI): domain Eukaryota; kingdom Metazoa; phylum Chordata; class Chondrichthyes; order Rajiformes; family Rajidae; genus Amblyraja; species Amblyraja radiata. The sequence continues at coordinate 70,797,716 of NC_045959.1, read as the reverse complement.
CTAGTGAAATTTGCCCCATCTCCAACGACCCTTACCAATTTCTATGGATGCATCACAGTTAGCATCCCATCCGGCTGCATCATAGCTTGGTATGGCCACTCCTCTGCCAAAGACTGCAAAACATTGAGTCTACAGAAGAAGGGTCTCGATCCGAAATGTCACCCATTCCTTCTCTAGTAAGATGCTACCTGTTCCGCCGAGTTACTCCAGCTTTTTGTGTCTACCACCAGATTCAGGAACAGTTTCTTCTACGCTGTTATCAGACTATTAAATGGACTACTAGTATGCTGAGGATGAATTCTGAAACTTCCAATCTAACTTATTGCAGCCTCTGCATTTTTTAAATCTACGTTCTCTGTAGCTGTGGCAGCACATTCGGAACTATGTTTTCCTTCTCCTTTGGACTATCCTTTGGGGCAGCAGCCGCAGCACGGCTGCACAGCGGTAGAATTGCTGCCTTACAGCGCTTGCAGCACTGGAGAACCGGGTTTGATCCCGACTACGGGTGCTGCCTGTACGGAGTTTGTGTGTTCTCCCCATGCCCCACGTGGGTTTTCTCCGAGATCTTCAGTTTCCTCCCACACTCCAAAGGCGTACAGGTCTGTAGGTTAATTGGCTTGGTAAATGTAAAAATTGTCCCATCTGTGTGTAGGATAGTGGTATTGTGTGGGGATCGCTGGTCGGCGTGGACCCGGTGGGCTGAAGGGCTTGTTTCTGTGCTGTATCTCTAAACTAAACTAAACTAAACTAAAATCTGATGTACTAATTTAAGGTATGATTTGCCCAGATTGTACGCAAAACAAAGTATCTTGTACATGTGACAACAATAAACCAATACCAACATGTGTAACATGAACGATTAGATAATTATAGTAATTTAGGTTTCAGACAGTGTGCTTTTAAGCAGGCCAAGACAGAACACCGCAAAGTAAAGGTTGCTTTGATTTGGTAAATAGTCACAGGGTTTGAACCTTTCACCCAACAAAGATTTGCAATTTGCCTAACGTATTTTATCTTTGGTATCCTTTCTCGTCCTTCTTTAAGTAAGATGGAGCTCAGTGAAAGATTTATATTAGAAACAAGGGGATGATTTTTTACTTTGTGAAACAATAAGCTCTATTTCATGATCTGCTTAGTTTGACTTTGACTTCAATGAGTGGATGTAAAGGGACTGAACAAATAATTAATGTGTGTTTACCTCCTTGCAAGAAAATGAGTATTGATCCCATTTTCTGTGATTCCAAGGCCCCTCTACCTCCTGGTTTTCATTTCAATGGTTTCACTATGAAAATTGGTTGAGCAGCAAAACGGGCTGCCTGTACCTCACCGTAATTGTGTTTATGACAATAAACTCCACTCAACTCAACTTGACCTGACTTGACTTAATTATAGTCATAGAGTGATACAGTGTGGAACCTAACTTGGCCTGACTTGACTTAATTATAGAGTCATAGAGTGATGCAGTGTGGAACCAGGCCCAACTTGCCCACACCGGCCATTATGTCCCAGCTACACTAGCCCCAACTGCCCACATTTGGTTCATATACCTTCAAACCTGTCCGATTATTGTCTAAAAGCAATTTGCTCACTGATAATCGGCAACTTGCAATTTACCCACTGATAATTCCCTGCAGTTTAGGGATGTAATTCAGAATTTGTAAAAATAAGTGGATGGCAGGACTGGATAATTTTGCATGGCAAAGTAGTTAGAATTAACACAAAAATGCTGGAGAAACTCAGCGGGTGCAGCAGCATCTATGGAGGGAAGGACATGGGCAAGGTTTCGGGCCGAAACCCTTCTTCAGACTGATAGGGGGTGGGGGGGGGGGGGGGGGGGGGGGGGGGGGGGGGGGGGGCCGTGGAGAAGAAAGGAAAAAGGAGGAGGAGCCTGAGGGCTGAGTGAGAGATGGGAAGGGGAGGAGACAGCAAGGACTAACAGAATTGTGAGAATTCAATGTTCATGCCACCAGGATGCAGACTCCCCAAGCGGAATATGAGGTGCTGTTCATCCAATTTCCGGTGGTGCTCACTCTGGCCATGGAGGAGGCCCAGGACTGAGAGGTTGGATACGGTATGGGAGGGGGAGTTGAAGTGCTGAGCCACCGGGAGATCAGGTTGGTTAATGCGGACCGAGCGGAGGTGTTCGGCGAAACGATCGCCAAGCCTACGCTTGGACTAGAATTACTATTGGTGAAGCAATCTTGGGTTTTAGCCCTGTACCGGTGAAGAAGGATTGTTTCAAAGGATGCTAGTACTATTGTTAATCTCGAGATGTTATCTAGCCTTGGTGTGAGCCTTGCTACTTGTGGCACTGATAAACAATCCTTTACTCCTTAATCGTTTCATATTAAAGACTTCCTGGCTATCTGGAATCACAGCAATGCCCTATCAAATTAGCAAGTGTGGAAAATGTGGACAGCTTGCAAGTGATTCACACATAAAGCATGTTTATTGGGAATTACAAATGCAACTCTCTCTATCGTAGAGAGACCAATGAGCAAATGAAAATGTTCTGCCAAAATGTAATATCTAACTGGGCCAAAAATTATAAGGATCATGACAATTACAATTTGGCAGAAAGTTAGGAGAACATGATCTGCTTCTGAAGACTGTCCCGAGTAAATACGCTTCTTTCTTTGTATTATTTCTTGATATGAATCAACAGCTGCAGATTAAAAGCTTAAACTATCAAGGGCATGGTCTACTTGTTAATAAATAGAATGGAGCTTGGTGGTACCTCAACATGTGTTATGTTTAAAAAGTGTACATATACATTTGCACAGTTATCAAAGTAACCACAGTAATCATAAAATCAATGCTGAGGAACTGACAGGGCTGAAAACTTCTGTAATATTTATAACATTTTTATGCTGAGCCTCTCTACCACCTCCCTATCTGCTCCAATCCCTCTCTTCCCCCATCCCTCTCTTCCCCCATCCCTCTCTTCCCCCATCCCTCTCTTCTCCCATCCCTCTCTTCTCCCATCCCTCTCTTCCCCCATCCCTCTCTTCCCCCATCCCTCTCTTCCCCCATCCCTCTCTGTCCCCACCTCCCTCTCTGTCCCCACCTCCCTCTCTGTCCCCACCTCCCTCTCTGTCCCCACCTCCCTCTCTGTCCCCCCCTCCCTCTCTGTCCCCCCTCCCTCTCTGTCCCCCCCCTCCCTCTCTGTCCCCCCCTCCCTCTCTGTCCCCCCCTCCCTCTCTGTCCCCCCCTCCCTCTCTGTCCCCCCCCTCCCTCTCTGTCCCCCCCTCCCTCTCTGTCCCCCCCTCCCTCTCTGCCCCCCCCCTCCCTCTCTGTCCCCCCCCCTCCCTCTCTGTCCCCCCTCCCTCTCTGTCCCCCCCTCCTCTCTGTCCCCCCCTCCCTCTCTGTCCCCCCCTCCCTCTCTGTCCCCCCCTCCCTCTCTGTCCCCCCTCCCTCTCTGTCCCCCCCTCCCTCTCTGTCCCCTCCCCCTCTCTGTCCCCCCCCTCCCTCTCTGTCCCCCCCCTCCTCTCTGTCCCCCCCTCCCTCTCTGTCCCCCCCTCCCTCTCTGTCCCCCCCCTCCCTCTCTGTCCCCCCCCCCTCCCTCTCTGTCCCCCCCCCTCCCCCTCTGCCCCCTCCCCCTCTGCCCCCTCCCCCTCTGCCCCCTCCCCCTCTGCCCCCTCCCCCTCTGCCCCCTCCCCCTCTGCCCCCTCCCCCTCTGCCCCCTCCCCCTCTGCCCCCTCCCCCTCTGCCCCTCCCCCTCTGCCCCCTCCCCCTCTGCCCCCTCCCCCTCTCCCCCTCTCCCCCTCTGCCCCCTCCCCCTCTGGCCCCCTCCCCCTCTGCCCCCTCCCCCTCTGCCCCCTCCCCCTCTGCCCCCTCCCCCTCTGCCCCCTCCCCCTCTGCCCCCCCCCCCTCTGCCCCCCCCCCCCTCTGCCCCCTCCCCTCTGCCCTCTGCCCCCTCCCCCTCTGCCCCCTCCCCCTCTGCCCCCTCCCTCTCTGCCCCCTCCCCCTCTGCCCCCTCCCCCTCTGCCCCCTCCCCCTCTTCCCCTCCCTCTCTCCCCCTCCCTCTCTTCCCCCCTCCCTCTCTTCCCCCCTCCCTCTCTTCCCCCCTCCCTCTCTTCCCCCCTCCCTCTTCCCCCCTCCCTCTCTTCCCCCCTCCCTCTCTTCCCCCCTCCCTCTCGTCCCCCCTCCCTCTCTTCCCCCCTCCCTCTCTTACCCCCCTCCCTCTCTTCCCCCCCTCCCTCTCTTCCCCCTCCCTCTCTTCCCCCCCCTCCCTCTCTTCCCCCCCTCCCTCTCTTCCCCCCTCCCTCTTCCCCCCTCCCTCTCTTCCCCCTCCCTCTCTTCCCCTCTCCTCTCTTCCCCCCCCCTCCCTCTATTCCCCCCTCCCTCTCTTCCCCCCTCCCTCTCCTTCCCCCCCTCCCGTCCTCTTTCCCCCCCCCTCCGCTTCCCCCCTCCACTCTCTTCCCCCCTGCCCTCGCGTTCCCCCCTCCCTCTCTTCCCCCCCCCTCTTTCCCCCCGCCCTCTATTCCCCCCTCCCTCGCTTCCCCCTCCCCCTTCACCCCCTCTCTCTTCCACCTCCCTCCCTCATCCCCCGCTCCCTCTCTTTCCCCCCCCCTCCCCTCGCTTCCCGCCGAAGAAAACCTCCCGTCTCGTTCCCCCAGCCCTCTCTTCCCCCCCGCCCTCTCTTCCCGCCCCTCCCCTCTCTTCCTTCCCACTCCCTCGTCTTGCCCCCCTCCCTCTCTTCCCCCCTCCCTCTCTTCCCCCCTCCCACTCTGCCTCCACCCTCTCTGCCCCCTCCCTCTCTGCCCCCCATCCCTCTCTGCCCCCTCTTCCCTCTCTGCCCCCCCAAGTCGGGGACTGGACTGGAGCCCAGGCGGCGGCTGAGCTGACGCCTGGAGTCTACAGCCAGGGCCAGGTGGAGTATGAGAACCAGGCCGAGTTCCAGGCCCTGGCGCTGCTCTACGACCTGAGTAGGTGCTGGTGCAGGGAATGGGAGGAGGATGAGTAAAATGAGGAGGAAGATGGGGTGGGGAGTGAGGTGGATGCCCCCTTCCAATCTACCCTTACCCCCTCCCTCTCTACCCCCTCCCTCTCGGCCCCCCTCCCTCTCGGCCCCCCTCCCTCTCGGGCCCCCTCCTTCTCGGGCCCCCCTTCTTCTCGGTCCCCCCTCCCTCTCTACTGCTCCCCTCCCTCTCTACTGCCCCCCTCCCTCTCTACTGCCCCCCTCCCTCTCTACTGCCCCCCCTCCCTCTCTGCTCCCCTCCCTTTCTGCCCCCCTCCTTCTCTGCCCCCCCCCTCATTCTCTGCCCCCCTCTCTTCCCCCCTCTCTGCCCCCACTCTCTGCCCCCCTCCCTCTCTTCCCCCCTCCCTCTCTTCCCCCCTCCCTTTCTGCCCCCCTCATTCTCTGCCCCCCCCTCTCCCCCCACTCTCTGCAACACCTCTCTACCCCCCCTCCCTCTCTACCCCCCCCCTCCCTCTCTGCCCCCCTTCCTCTCTGCCCCCTCCCTCTCTGCCCACCTCTCCCTCCCTCCCTGCCCCACTCTCACTCCCTGCCCCCTCTCCGCCCTGCTCCCCTCACCCTCCCCGCCCCCCTCTCCCTCCCTGCCCCCTCTCCCTCCCCGCCCCCCCCCTCTCTGCCCCATCTCTTTCTCTGCCCCCCTCTCCGCCCCCCTCCCCACCTCCTCTCCCCCCCCCTCTCTTTCTCCACCCCCTCCCTCTCTACCCCCCTCCCTCTCTAGAGATTGAAGAGGGAAGGTGAAGAGGAGGAGGAGGGAGTGCTGGGGGATGAGGAGAAATGTGCCGCGCCTGCGCAGTTAGGGGCTCTGCGTGAGTGGTGCAATATTGCCTTGGGGGAACGGGTGAGTGATGGAATCATTGCGTTGCGGGAGCAGACCCAGCGGTCTAGTAACACTTAAAGGACATTTGGAGAGATACTTGAATGAACAAGGCCTAGAATTAATGCAGGCAAGAAGGATTAGTGGGGATAGCGATGATGGTCATCGTAGACCCAGTGAACCTAAGGGTCAGTTTCTTTGCGTTACAACTCCATCACTGAAAACTCCAATACAACTCCACTCAGCTGGCCAAGCTACATTGGTGAGGAAAAAAATAGCGATTCAGTGTTATCTTTTATGGGTAATATTGGGTCTGTTTCTATCACAAATGATCCAGCCTGTTCTTTTTAGTGGTTACACTATTTTCTTGTTCTATTTCATGTTTCAAGCATGAGAACTATTTTGCTTTAGATTTGCAAGCATTGCCATTCAAGGCCCAAATTTCCTTTGAAACTGCAAATAACCTGCACTTGAAGTCGGGATATGGTTGTTGTATGCACAGAACCATTCCCTCTGATCTAGCGTGAACATGACATTGATTTGTATATATGAAGAGACCAGTCTCTCATGTGAGCCGTGATCCTCTGACAAATCTTGAAACCAAGTGTATATCAGTAGCAGAATAGTCATCACGGTGACCTTTCACACACAATTACTTTTGAGTGGACGGCAAGATTTTCTGATCATTAGGTCTGAGGCTAGTAAATTGCTGGATTCGATCATGGTCCATTACTAGGACTGAGCTGGACACTACCTTATACCTGCTCTCAGAGCAGCAATGGATGCATTGCAAATCACTGTAGTTAAAGTGCCTAACGCTAAACAAGAAACCGATGATCAACTGCTTTGATAATGACCAAGGCAAAAGCATTAACTCAAGCTGAGCCAAGGATGGTGCTGCAACCAATACTGTTAACTGAGTACAGGAGCAACTTTGATATTTGGATGATGTACAGCAGTCTCGATCCTGAATAGAAACTCTTGAAACCTGCAATGTCCAAACTGCCTAACGTGGACACCAGGAATCTATTTCAAATTACAGAAATATAGGAAATGAGAAAGTAGCTCGTCGATTTCCTTGTTTGACTGATCACATGCAATTGTGTTCTCCTAGCAGGTCACATGATTTGGCTTGTATGGATGGATATTTGACGTGTAATTATACTTCAAAATACTTTTTCACTTTCTGCCTCTAGTTCCTTTTCAGTGTGCGTTGTAGAACTGAACAGTAAACAGTACTAAGAATTAAATAGGCCATTCCTTCCCAATGTCATGTGCACAATAAACGAGATGCAATAATTCTTTTGATTTGACAATGCATTAATTTATAGAGTCATAGAGTGATACAGTGTGTAAACAGGCCTTCCGGCCCCACTTGCCCACACCGGCCAACATGTTCCAGCTAAGCTAGTCCCATCTGCCCGTGTTTGGTCCATATCCCTCTAAACCTGTCCTATCCATGTACCTGTCTAACTGTTTCTTAAACGTTAGGATCGTCCCAGCCTCAACTACCTCCTCTGGCAGCTTCTTCCATACACCCACCACCCTTTATGTAAAAAAGTTACCCCTCAGATTCTTATTAAATGTTTTCCCCTTCACCTTAAACCTATGTCCAAATTAGGACCTAATTTGTAATTTAAATTTGCCAAACTGAAGATTTCAACTTTTTTTTCTCTATCGGTATCTTCTACATGTTAGTATCAGCATCTTCCAGATGCACTAGTAGTCTGAAGAAGGGGTCTCGACCCAAAACGTCACCTATCCCTTTTCTCCAGAGATGCTGTCTGACACGCTTGAGTTTCTCCATCTTGTTGTGTATGTCACTCGTACTAAGTTGGATTACCATTGCAACAACACAATGCAGGGAGACCACAGAAACCTTCCAGGATCAATGTAGCCTTGCAAATAGTTAAGTAATTCTTGAAATATGGTTAAACGGTCCATCATTGCCCTTCACGTTCGATATTGATTCCTTGATCATAAATGGAGTCAAGAGAAAGTTCAGCTAAATTCATTCATTCATCACTGAGTGGCTCTTTTAATGAGTAGAGTTCCTTTTAGGGCTGCAACCTATTAGAATGGACATAAATAGAATTCAAGCTGATAATGTTCCAGCATAATCATGATTTACCCTTTTCTTTATCCTGCAAAAATCTGTGCAATAAGTTAATAGCATTGCTTTAGTCTTTAGCTGGAATTCATTTGCTTTTTGCCACATAGCATTGGCACAAATTATTATTGTTATTATTACACTATTATTGTTTGTTTTTTATGTGTACGAATGCACGCGTGTGTATATACAGACACTGGACTTTTTTTTTCTAATTTATTATATTGTTTCCAGTGTACTATATTTACATATTCTGTCGTGATGCTGCAAGTAAGAATATCATTGTTCTATCTGGGACATATGACAATAAAACACTCTGACGCTTGACTCTTGTCGTTTTCATTTTCACTGACGGTGTGGCTTGATATTACAGCCCAAAAGAGAAGGCAACAACTTGGCTGTGTCATCAAACACATTCCAAGCACATTTGTTCTTTGAGCCTCAGTCTATTGTTGGGTGGGTGGGGTCTGTGGGGAGGGAGAGAGTTGTTGTGGGGATAATATTAATCTTGCCAAACACCTTTCAGTTTGCTTACACTCAAACCCCTGCTAAACTGAGACAAAGCAGGGCTCTCACTCAATTTTTTTTTTCTATTTCCAGCCGGGCAACCTAGGCAGCTTTTTAGGTTGCCAAATGACAGTTTAGGTGGTCATTTAAGACAGCTTGCATGACGCGTGCCAAAATGTGCTCGGACGAAGTACGTAGTTACCAGTCGGAATTATGCTCAATGAAGCATTCACATATTATTTCTGCTTCAAAAAAAGTCACAAACTAAACATATGCACCAATCAAGACATGATATATACCACAATGACATGCAGCAAAATTATAATACAGTATCTCAACTCTTTTTACAAGTTGCAATGAATGCAATTTATATTATTTCTTTCCACTTCCAAACAAAAATGTGGTTGGATTATTGTATGATCAACCTCAGTGAGACCAAGCGCAGGCTTGGCGATCGCTTCGCGCAACACCTCCACTCAATTCGCAATAACCAACCTGATCTCCCGGTGGCTCAGCATTTCAACTCCCCCTCCCATTCCGAATCCGACCTTTCTGTCCTGGGCCTTCTCCATGGCCAGAGTGAGGCCCACCGCAAATTGGAGGAACAGCACCTCATATTTCGCTTGGGTGGTTTACCCCCCAGCGGTATGAACACTGGCTTCTCCAATTTCAGGTAGCCCTTGCTATCTCCCTCCTTGCCATCCCATTCCCAGCACTCCCTCAGCCTACTGTCTACGCCTCTTCCATTCTTTTCCTGCCCCCCACCCCCACCCCCCACGACATCAGTCTGAAGAATGGTCTCGACCCGAAACGTCGCCTATTCCTTTGCTCCATAGATGCTGCCTCACCCACTGATTTTCTCCAGCTTTTTTGCCTACTGACGGGATCCCACCAGTGGCCACATCTTCCCATCTTCCTCCCCTGTCGGCTTTCTGCAGAGACCGCTCCCTCCGTAACTACCTGGTCAATTCGTCCCTTCCCACCCAAACCACCCCCTCTCCTGGCACTTTCCCTTGCAACCGCAGGAAATGCTATACTTGTCGCTTTACCTCCCCCCTTGACTCCATTCAAGGACCCAAGCAGCCTTTCCAGGTGCGGCAGAAGTTCACCTGCACCTCCTCCAACCTCATCGATTGCATCCGCTGCTCTAGGTGTCAGCTGCCCTACATCGGTGAGACTAAGCGTAGGCTTGGCGATCGCTTCGCCCAACACCTCCGTTCGGTTCGCAATAACCAACCTGATCTCCCGGTGGCTCAGCACTTCAACTCCCCCTCCCATTCCGAATACGACCTTTCTGCCCTGGGCCTCCTCCATGGCCAGAGTGAGGCCCACCGTAAATTGGAGGAGCAGCACCTCGCACCTCGCTTGGGCAGTTTACACCCCAGCGGTATGAACATTGACTTCTCCAATTTCAGGTAGTCCCTGCTTTCTCCTCCCCTTCCCAGCTCTACCTCAGCCCACTGTCTCCGCCTCTTCCTTTCTTCTTCCCGCCCCCCACCCTCACAGCAGTCTGAAGAAGGGTCTCGATCCGAAACGTTGCCTATTTCCAACGCTCCAAAGATGCTGCCTTACCCGCTGAGTTTCTCCAGCATTTTTGTCTACCCATTCACATAAGTTCTGTTATCCCACTTTCCTCACCCACTCCCTACACATTAGGGGCAATTTTACAGAGACAATTTGACCTACAAAGCCAATGTGTCTTTGGGATGTTGGTGGAAACCCAAACGCTTGCAGCTGGAATGTGCAAATTCAACACAAAGACAATGACAATGCCCGAGGACAGGATCGAACACAGATCCCTGGTCTGTGAGGCAGCAAGTCCACCAGCTGTGCCACTATATTTTGTTTTCCAACACACAAAAAATTATACGTTGATAACTTTGGTTCCTAAAAAAAAAGAAACTCCATTTTCAGTCTTAAATCTCTAAGTGACACTATGTCCCCCTTTACAGCTACTGTATGTTTTACTTCAGTTCAAGACTATTAGGCAGTACATTGGCCATAAAGTTGCTGCCTAAAAGTGCCAGAGACCCGGAATTGATCCTGAATATGGGAGCTGTCTGTATGGAGTTTGCTCCTTTTCCCTTTGATCGCATGGGGTTTCTCCCGGTGCTCTTGTTTCCTTCCACATTCCAAAGGTGTGCAGGAACCTTTTTTAACCCCAACCCACAATGTAATATTTTCCTTTTGTCCAGAGATTCTGTCTGACCTGTTGAGTTACTGCAGCTTTTTGCGTCTATCTTCAGTTTAAACCAGCATCTGCAGTTCCTTCCTACACACACAATACTATACGATAGAACTTTATTAATCCCAGGAGGGAAATTGTGTGTGTGTGTGTGTGTGTGTATATATGTGTGTATATATACACACACACACACACACACACACACACACACACACACACACACACATATATATATTTATATAGTTATATATTCATATATAAAGATACACTGTTTTGTTTTCTCGTTTATTACATTGTTTACATATTCTGTTGTGCTGCTGCAAGTAAGGATTTCATTGTTCTAACTGGGACGTGAGAAAATAAAACACTCTTGACTCTTGACTAACGTCGCTAATGTGTGGGATAGAACTAGTGTACGGGTGATCGGTGGTCGGCGTGGACTCAGTGGGCCGAAGGGCCTGTTTCCACGCTGTATCTTTAAATTAAACTAAAAACACCAAAACCAGAGGAAATCTAAAGTAGGGTCTCTACCCGAAACGTCACCCAATTTCTTCTATCCAGAGATGCTGGCTCCTCCATGGAGTTCCCCCGCACAATTAAAGCATGGAATAATCTTTACCCTAGCATAGTTACCCAACCAGACGCAACTAAATTTAAGGTAGCTCTTTTTCCCAAGAATCCTTTTTTGCATAAGTCCAAGTCAAGAGTTAAGAGAGTTTTATTGTCATGTGTCCGAGAAAGGACAATAAAATTCTTGCTTGCTGCAGCACAACAGAATATGTAAACGTAATACAGAACAGGAGATAAAAGTTCAGTGTGTCTATATACCGTAGACCATATATATATATATACAATAAATAAACAGATAAAGTGCAATAGGCTGTTATTTTTCAGAGTTTGGAGGTGGAGGGTTATTCCATGGAGTTACTCCAGCTCCAGGGAGTGATTCTGCGTTGGCTTTCAGCGGTCGCGGCGAGGCGGCGACCGAACAGCAATGGCGGCCAGATCTCCCATAATGCAAAGAGAGGGAGAAAGTGCCCGGCGCCGACCAGTTGCCGTGGCATTGTGCATGTGCAGGGCGCCGATGATGTGCTGGCCGTGGTTGTGCGCATGTGCAGGGGGAGGATGTGCAGGCCATGGCAGTGCGCATGTGCAAGGCGGCCTGCCGTGCCGGCGGATGCGGATACGGATGGCGGGCGGAGACGGAGAGTGACAGAGAGAGAGATAGAGAGGGGGGCCCGCTCAGAGTTGAACGATAGGTGTCCCGGGTGCTTGCAAAGCCGGGCAAAATGGCACGGCGGGACTTGGGGTGGCCATTGGCACCCGGTCAACCGTTAATTTCGAGCCCTGCAAAGGCCAATCCTGATGTCTGTTTTCTGCAATATCACAGTACAAAACTAGATTTAAATTGCGTCTTATTTTGTGATAGATTAGTCAGTAAGCAAATAACATCATGCAGTGCAGAAATTACTATCAATGTACTATCAATGTAAATTACTTTATTAATGTTTATAAAAAATAATTGGCATCCGTACTTCAATATGTCAAATTTGTAATTGTTTCTTCAGTGAATTAGATAAAAAAGATAGTTCTGGCCTAGGAGTTTTACCATACAGCCTTTTTTGGTATTAATACAAGACTGAGTCATTGGCACATTGCTTGTGAAAGTCACGAAACAGTCACAAGCACAAATGCATACAGTTTCACAGAACAGCTTTGTGGCATTTCCTTAATTAACGTTGTGCTTAAATGATATTTGTTGGTTTCAGCCCGGTGTTCTATGTTAATACACTGCAGCTTCTTGCAGTTGTACTGCATATGCAACTTTTCCAGGCATCTCCTGAAGGACATGTTACTAAGATAGACAGGCAGCATCTCTGGATAGATGGAATGGGTGACGTTTCGTGTCGACACCTTCCTTCAGACTACTTTCTTACTTCCTTCCAACACAGGACATGTTACTACATGGATAGAACACTTCCAGCTATGGGGGGGGGGGGGGGAGATGCAGCTGAATGTAAAGATGGATGGGAGTAGGAAGTGTCTGCCTATGATTTAGAAGATCCTTGACCAACTGGTGAATATCAATGTCCACACATTACATTTAGGTGGGATTCTGACTTGGAGATGTTCAGCCATGATCCAGTGGTAACTTTGCACTATTGGTGCCTCAGCCAAGCATCTCCAACAAATGTCCAAACCAGATCTTCCACTACAACTGAGCAAGATTACTACTGCAACAACACACTGCAGGGAGACCACAGAAACCCTCCACAGCCTTCAACCTACAGCCAAGTGCTCCTCTTGGGAACTTGCTCGGGAGGTCTCTTAAATAACATGTGTGGAAGCTATGAGTGAATGAACTTTATGGAAGCCTGCAATGCCCTTGCCTGCTTCTATGGGGTTGATGGAAAATTAAATGCTGTCTCCTTCCCTTGGGGCAGGAGTTTGGGTGACTTCCAGCATTGCAGCAAACTGTGGGATGTGGCCGGGGTCAGGTGTGGATAGAAACATAGAAATTAGGTGCAGGAGTAGGCCATTCGGCCCTTCGAGCCTACACCGCCATTCAATATGATCATGGCTGATGTCGGGAACAATCCCGATACTAAAGCCCCTGTCCCACTTGAGCGACCTCCACCGCGACCTCTGGCGAGTTTGCCCGTGACCCATAGTCGTGGTAAGATCGCCACGAGGTCGTAGGAGGTCTTCGTCACTTTCCTTCATGGTCGAGAGTGGTCTCCGTGTAGTCGAGGCTTGAGCTAGGTCGCGGCGTATTTTTCAAAATGTTAAAAGTTGACTGCGACTAAAAATAGGTCGTCGTGGGAAAAATCGATTTTTTTTTTAGTCGTAGGTCCGGTCGTAGTAGGTCGTGATGCTAGTCGAAGGTAGTCGAAGGTAATAGCTCTGGGGTGAAAAAAAGGTCAGTGGAAAAAAAAGGTAATTTAAACAGCAGAAAGTCACCTCTTTCACTCCATGGCATGTTCATTCATAGCTGGAGAGTTTTTTGGAGAGGAGACTTGTGTTTTAGAGGTGGCACCAAAAAGGCAGCAGCGCAGGGGGAGGGCACAACCCTAAAAAAAAACATGCAGGTGTTGCCCACCCAGGAGGAGGAGTGGCAGGAGGTGATGCCACAGGAGGTGATAGTGCAGGAGGAGGTAGCCCTGCATGAGAGGAGGAGACCAGGGTGGTTTTATATGTTTCCCCCCACCACTTCACTGCCTCATTTGAAGGCAGCAAAGCAGCCCTTTCTACTGTGTCTGACACAGCATCAGAGGCAGATGCCCCATTGGTGGTGAGGGTGGGCTGGAGGAAGGTTATGCCCGACACCTTCACCAGGCAGCAGGAGGGGGACCTTGAGGAATGGTTCCAGCAGAATGCCATCCTGTACGAAAAGGAAAATGAGGGGTACAGGGACAAGAATGGCATGCTTGCCATCCACTGCCCCACATGTGTGCTTAAAGTTCCATCTTTTGTCAAAGCCCAGCGCCACTCTCTTCCAGTCATCTGGTGTACTGGGACAGTCCATCACATCATCTCCATTCACCCATTGAGACCTCTTCTTGTGCTTCCTCTTCACCCTTGCTCTTCCCCTTCTGCCTTTCTTAAAAGGCTGCTGAAGCAAAAGGGCTACTGCAAACAGCAGTAGTTGTATTTTTACTAACATCCTCCAAACTAGTTCCTTCCTTGCTTGCTTGGTTCAGAATGATTTTTTTTTAAACCTGGGAGGCATTTTTTAGTGAGAAAAAAATGCAGACATGACATCATTTTATCAGGTGATTATTTGAGCTATAGACACTCGTCACTGGACGTTGTTGGTTTTCGGTGTGGTCCTCTGAGGTGGAAGGGGGTCGTGCTCATTCACGGACCAATTTGCCAGAGACCATCCTTGAATAAAACGTACATGGTCGAAGCCAGTCTTCAACATGGTCGAAGGAGGTCTTCTTCATAGTCGGCGGAGGTCTTCAACATAGTCGTAGCAGGTCGTACACATAGTCATGGAAAGTCGTAAAAGGTTGTAGGTCACCGCGACCTTGATTTTTTTTAAAAGGTCGCCAGAGGTCGCGGTGGAGGTCTCCCAAGTGGGACAAGCCCTTAAGAAACTGAGTGTGATCTCCAAGAGTAAAGCATTAAAGGTGCATTGGAGGTTATATATGAAGTCTTATTACAATTATATACAGGCTTGATGGAACTACACCTGGAATATTGTGTCACCTTACCTGTAGAGAGGGAGTGGAAGGAAGATTCTTCCACTAGCTTGCCGCTTGTGCTGGTGTCAGTTATATGACGAGAACTTGAGTAGACTGGTTCTTTATTCTCTGTAGTTTAGAAGAATGAGATGCAACTTCATTGGAACATAAAAAGTACAAATAAGGCTCAAATAGGCAGAGGCATGAAAATGCTTCCTCTAAGGAGTCAAAAACATCTCCTACGCAGTAATATGTCCTTTCAAGGAGTCAAAACAGGATTCCTTGGCCCAAAATAAAGGCAGGCCCCTTATGACTGAAATGAGGATAATTTGGGCCACTCAGAGGGTAGTGAGTGTTTGGAATTCTTGTCCAAAGACGGCTGTGGACTAGACAATGATTCATATAGTACAGAGATTGATATATTACTGGATGTTAGAGGAATCTATGGATACGGAGCTGTCGAACGAGAAGATCAACCATGACATTGAAGCAGACTCGAGGGGCCAAGTGGCCTTGCTCCTATTTCTTATGTTATATTGAAACATTACCTAATTGTGGACAGAGTATGCAGTCTGAGTGTGGCCCTTTAAATAATATGGTATATGGCTACCAAGGTTTATATCAGCTCATTGTTCTGTGAGTAAATAGTAGTTTACAAACACACCGAGTTGAATTCCACTGCAGAGGAATTTTGATTGTTGCACTACTGCTGATGTGATTTGGGAGTGTATTATACCAGGGCTGCCAACATTGGGTGAGAGTTGGGAGTGAGAAATTGCGAGAGACCAAGTCCGAGGGAGCGTAGAGACCGGGGGAGGGTGAGGGAGGGGGGTGGTGTCCCCCCTCCCATTGGTACTGAACTTATGCATTTTTTAGCTTGAAATTGTGCAATATGGTGCATACTGTAGCGAGTCTTTTAACTTACACTTGAATGCAATATATAGCCTTTAAATTGGATTAGCTATGAATAAGGTTAGACTAAATTACATTCCTAATTACATTCCACAGTAGAGCTCAGATTCTGATCAACACATGCAGCACATGAATGATCTTAGTATATTCATGTATGGAAATCAGGTTATAATCAAACACTTAGCCCATGTTGACCAACCTGGGTCTCACTGCACACCTGATACTACTCCTGGACCTGACTCCAGTTGCATACCTTCTCTCATTCCTGACCCTGAGTCCAGCCTTACACCTGGCCCCCCATTCTATCCTGATCATAGCTGCTTACCTGCTTAGGTTCCAGTGCTGAACACTCCCATTGTCCCAGCTTTGACTGCACAACTAGTACTATTGCAGACCTTGACTCTGGATGCACACTTGGCCTTGCTCCTAGCCCCTTTGCACTGACAATATATCTGGCCCACACATAAAGCCCCATATCTGACCCCCTGGACTTAACCTATTATGTTCAAGTCTACAGGTGCTTATCTAATGCTGTAATCTTTTATGGGGCACTTCACAGATCAAATTATGGATAACAAAATTTGCTGCATCCATTGGCTTCCTTGTTATCTAACATGTTAGTTACTTTGTCAAAGAAGTCATCAATTGGTTCAACACAATTTCTCATCCATAAAATTATACTCACTCAGCTGTATAAGTATTCTGTTACCATTTCTTTCATTTTCATAACAAACTGTCCTGAAGTCATTTTCACGCCCAATATTTTCAGTATTTTGCTGTCTTCCTCTCAGCTGGGACTTTTCCGAAATGTAAAGTCCAATAACTATATATTTAAGCAATATTATTCTATTAAATGTGATCTTGAGAGTACATCATATTTTCTGTGGTATTCATAATACAACAATGATAAAAAGATCTTTGTTTTGATTGCACTTACCAACATGCATACATTATTATATTACAGTTAATATGTACCGAGGGCAAATTTTTGTTCCAATGCTCCCCATTCCCAATTACTTTTACATTGAAGTGATTGAAATCCAAGTGAAATTTAAATGGCATCATAAAAGTAAAACCTCCGGAATGGATGATATTCATTACGTGGTTCGTTGGAGTCAGTATCAGCACAATTACTATATTAAACTTTGAATCTTCAGATGTCCTGGTTCAAGTTAAAACTAAAGACAAATAATAATCTCCTCACACATTCCCCTGCAAGTATCTCTGCCACTCCTTTAAAATATGCCCCGTCTTTGAATAAGCTCTTAAATATCGCATCTGTATCAGTTTCCATCTGATTACACTCCTTGAGGATGTTCATCTATGTGTTCAATTAATAAAACAACGAGATTGGGGACATTTTTATTCAACCTGTCAAAGGAATTGGGGGGGGGTGGGGGATGTTTAGAAATAGTCAGTGAGGTAAACAAACATAATAGTTGAGTGGCAAATGACAATAGTGCTACCTTCCCAATATTTAACTGAAGGAAATAATGGGTTATCGGGGCTGTATGTTGTGACAGACAGCCTCACACCTTGCATGTCATTTTAATATTATACGTATCCCATCCCCCTGGATATTCCGGATAAATAATAAATTCCGGATTTTGTCAACTAATTACAAATCAAGCTAATTACAAATCAATAACATTTGCCAACCCTGAAACATGAAGCGCTGAGCATTGGGATCCAGACATCACAGACAACTGGCCTCAGTTCCCTGCTCACATCTGGCAGTGTTCTCCATCTGAACCAGGGGCCGCGGAGCGTTTTTGAAAGTGGGGAGGCTGAGCGATCACTGATCACTGGCCTTGGGGTACCCGGTGAGGGAGTGGAGCAAACTAGTGGGGAGAGGGTGTGGAAGTGGGGTGTCCACCCCTCCCACGGTAGGGACTTTTTTTAATTTGATGTATTGAAATCATGTTTTTGTGCATTGGAGAAGTATGATTTCAATGTTTTTTGTATGAAGTATTTTTAAGAGGTAACCTTATAAGGGGTAACTTTTTCCACACAAAGGTTGGTGGGTGTATGGAACAAGCTGCCAGAGGAGATAGTTGAGGCAGGGACCATCTCAATATTTAAGAGCCAGTTGGACTGATACATGGATAGGCAGGTTTGGAGGTATGGACCAAAAGCAGGTAGCGTAGCTGGGAAATGTTGGCGGGTGTGGGCAAGTTGCGCCGAAGAGCCTGTTTTCAAACTGTATCACTCTATGACTACATTATACCTCCACCATGCATGAATGCTTCAAAATAAAGTGATCGGGTTTTATTGCCATATACTCAAGCATAGAAACATAGAAAATAGGTGCAGGAATAGGCCATCGGCCCTTCGAGCCAGCACTGCCATTCAATATGATCATGGCTATTCATCTAAAATCAGTACCTCTTTCCTGTTTTTTCCCCATATCCCTTGATTTCATTAGCCCCAAGAACTAAATGTAACTCTCTCTTGAAAACATCCAGTGAATTGCCCTGCTCTGCCTTCTGTGGCAGAGAATTCCACAGATTCACAACTCTCTGTGTGAAGAAAGTTTGTCCTCATCTCAGTCCTAACTGGCTTACCCTTTATTCTTAAATTGTGACCCCTGGTTCCGCTCCCCCAATATCGGGAACAATTTCCCTGCAGTTACAGTAAGTGAAAATCTAGCAGGCAAGCAGGATGGTTTCTCCAACCACCCCCATTTCAAGGCCACTATCTTCCACCGTTTCTACCCAGTGCTTGGCACTTACTTCCAGCAGCCACTGGTTGTCCTCCAGGATGCACTGAGCCACAGCCTGATCCACCTGGACGAATTTGGCACAGAGACACTCACGGCAGCGGCGCAACGCATCCGACGCCGCCGATGGCCCGGGACTCTTGCACTGAAGCTACTCGATGGCCGGAGCTGCCGTGAGCGAACTCTAGCCAGGCTCCCCGTCCGCATCTGTCCCCGCTGCTGCTTCTGCTTCCAACACCCATGGCCCATGCAGTTGATATGAGTTTTGAAATTTTCGTTGATCACTGAATTTCTCACGATAGAGCGTGAGAAATTTGTGATCAGCGTGAGAATTTGGCAAAATGCGTGATTCTCACGCTCAATGCATGGGAGTTGGCAGCCCTGCCTCTCTAACCCCCCCCCTCTCCCCTCTCCCCTCCCTCTCTCTCTCTCGCTCTCTCTCTCTCTCTCTTCCCCTCTCTTTCTCTCTCTCCCCCCTCTCTTTCCTCTCTCTCTCCCCCTCTCTTTCTCCACCTCTCTCCCTTCTCTCTTCACCTCTCTTTCTCTCCCCTCTCTCTCCTTCCCACCTCACTCTCCTCCCTCCCTCTCCCCCCTCTCTTCTGCTCTCTCTCCTCTCACTCCCCTCTCTCCCCCCTCTCCCCCCCCTCTCTCGCCCCCCCGCTCTCTCCCTCTCCCCCTCTCTCCCCCCCGCTCTCTCCCCCGCTCTCCCCCCCCCCCTCTCTCCCCCTCTCCTCCCCCCTCTCCTCCCCCTCTCTCCCCCCTCTCCCCCCCCCTCTCTCCCTCCCCTCTCCCTCCCCTCTCCCTCACTCTCTTTCCCCTCTCTTTCCCCTAACTCTCTTTCCCCTAACTCTCTCTCCCTCCCCCTCTCTCTCTCCCCCTTTCTTTCTCCCTCTCTCACCCTTCTCTTCCCCCTCTCCCTCTCGCCCCCTCTCTCTCTTTGCTCCCTCCCTCTCTATCTCCCCGCTCCCTCCCTTCTCTCCGCCCTCTCGCTCTCTTCTCCACAACACTCTCTCCTTCTCCCTTTCTCTCTCTCCTATCTCTCTCTCTCCCCTCTTTATCTCTCATCTCCTCTCTCCTCCTTTCTCTCCCCCTCTTTCCCTCTCTCCTCCTCTCCTTCCCCTCTCTCCCCCATTTCTCCCTCCCACCTCACGCCCCCCTTGCTCGCTAGCCCCTCTCCCCTCTCTTTCTCCTCGGGTCTCTAGCTCATTTTATCTTTGCCCCTCGCTCTCTTCATTTCCCACATTTCGCACATTTCCCACTCTCGCCCTCTTCCCCCCATCCCCCGCTCCCCCTCATTTCCCGCCTCTCAGCTTTTACCACCCCTCTCTCGTCCTCTTTCTTCCCTTGCTCCGCTTCCTCTCTCCTCTCCCCTCCTCTCCCCCTCATCTCAACCCCTCTGGCCTCCCCCCTCGTCTCCTACATCTCTCTGCCCTTCTCCCGACTCTCTCTCCCCCCCTCTCCCCCCCCCTCTCTCCCCCCCCCCTCTCCCGCTTCTCTCTCCCCATTCTCTCCCCTCCTCTCTCTCCTCTCAACCCCTCTCTCTCCCCCCCCTGTCTCTCTGTTTCCTTCTCCTCTCTCTCCCCTCCCTCCCTTTAAGAGTTTCTGTCCCTTCGGCACAGAGACTCTCACGGCAGCGGCGCAACACTTCTGACGCCTCCGACAGCCCGGGACTCTTGCACTGAGGCTGCTCCATGGCCGGAGCTGCACCAAGTGACTCGCCATCCCTGCAAACACTCGCCAGCCCCACAAACACTCGCCAGCCCCGGCTCCCAGTATTTGTCCCCGCTGCTGGTTCTGCTTCCATCCCTCCCTCAGCCCCGGCTCCCCAACACCCGCGGCCCATGCAGTTGATATGAGTTTTGAAATTTTCGTTGATCACAGAATTTCTCATGACAGAGCATGAGAACTTTGTGATCAGCGTGAGAGCATGACAATTTGTTCAAATGCGTGATTCTCACACTCAAAGCGTGAAAGTTGGCAGCCCTGATTATACAGTAAAAATATGCTGGGAAAAATAGAATTCCCATTGAAAACTGAGAGGGACATTTTCCATATATCCCACTTATTGTCTAGAGAGTCTCACTTACTGTGAGACACCTATCTCACTTAGATTAGATTAGATTAGATTAGATAGCCTTTATTGTCATTCAGACCGAAGTCTGAACGAAATTGAAGCAGTCATACATACAATACAATACAATACAATAAAAAACAACAATAAACACATATTAACATCCACCACAGTGAGTCCACCCAACATCTCCTCACTGTGATGGAGGCAAAAGTCTTAGGTCTCCAGTCTCTTCCCTCCTCTTCTCCCTCTGCGCTGAGGCGATACCCTCACTCGATTATTTGGGAGCTGTGTTATAAAATGCCATCTTTCTCAACAATTTAGAACTTACCCATTTTTTTGTGATGCTGCATGCAGTGTGTCAGGTGAAACACAAAAATATCATGAAACTTGCACACAAAAAAGATCTCTTCAGAGATGCTGCGTCCCACTGAGGTACTCCAGAATTTTGTGTCTAAATGAAAGTAATTGTTAGGGTAGTTTTCACCTTGATTCAGCATGTAACCCTCTAGTGAATTACATAAGGATCGTTCTAAGTGCTGTGCAATGTTGCTGGAATTATGCTGATTAATAACTCAGGCTGATAGATGCTGAGAGCAGTACGTCATTGGAAATATGGGGACACTTAGTCACGTTTCTGCTAATCTGCTGAGAGATTTATTTGGTGGTTTATTGTACGTAAACAATGCAAATTGTTGGTCACATCTTCCATTTCCAATTTCTGTCAGTAGACGTGGGAATGGGCTCTGCACTCCAGATGATATACAGTATCCAGATGATATGCATCTGGCCTTGGATAAATATCAAATATGCTCAACTGGATTGCACTTGGAATTGCCTGCACCATTTTCTGATGGTCACAAAGAAAAGTGGAAATAATAGGAATGATTTAATAGGCACAAATCTCATTGTGTTTTGAAGCTTATAGGTCAGTTGTGAGTAAAGTCAGTCCAATTTCTAGACAATTCTAGTTTTGGCGATTTAACCTAGTTATTATGAAACTGAAGTCATCATCATCATCGTTGAAAACATTAGCGATGCAGTGGTGCTGGTTTCTTCAAAAGGGTCTTGACTCGAAACGTCATTCATTCCTTCTCTCCAGAGATGCTGCCTGTCGTGCTGAGTTACTCTAGCATTTTGTGTCTATCTTCGGTTTAAACCAGTATCTGTAGTTCCTTCCTACACATTCAAATATAGTCACAAATTGCTAGAGTAACTCAGTGGGTGAGCCAGCATCTCGGAAGAAACTCTCCTTGTACCTAATGCCCCCTAATCCAGGCATCATTCTTTTCCAAAGACTTCACATCCTTCCTGTATTAAGGCCACCAGAACTGTACACAATGCTCCAAATGCAGCCCCCTAACAAAAGTCTTATACAGCTGCATCATAATTAAATGAAGGAGTCACATTGTGAGTAATTTTTAATGGACCAGGGAGTGCCAGACACTGCCAAAACACACAGTAAAATCTAATTCTTTGTTCATATGTTGCGAAAATGTTTGAGTCTACACGTCCTGAAAGTCCTGAAAAGAATATGAATACTCATGATGGCATGTGCAAGATTATAATAGATGGTGTTTACAACCAGAACACTGAGTTAATCTTTGAGTAATGTTGTAGCTTAACTAGAGTAATTTTGGAATCTAATATGATTTGGGATTAAGGCAGAAATGGGTAGTCACAAATGCCGTGCCTCAAGATCTATATTCTGAAGGCTGCTTCCCACACACAGGCCACAGCTAGTTAGTGAGAGAGAAATGGCAGCAAGATTTGCAACGCCATTCTATCAATGGGCCATGAAGCGTTAATGCGGTCATGATGATCATGTAATGATGAACAGGATCCAGCTTAATACCCAGGCCCAGGATCCAATCTCACAACTAGGCCAAACACAGACAATTCGTTAAATGCTCCAATTTCATTCTGTTCCAGTCTCAAGACATATTTAACTCTGTGGTGACAATTGTTGGATTTAATTTATCTTTCCCTTGTTTTGAACGATAGGAAAGTGTATGCAGCGCCGTTCAACATCGATGCACATTGAGTTGGATTCTAAAGTATGGGCAGAGTTATTAGGAATAAAATAGTGGGAAGAAATTTCAATGGGGAAAAAAGTCAGAAGAACACCTGGGTTACCACAAACAGCTGTTACTTTGAGAATCTCTGAGAGATTTTATATTTAGCCAGCTACACTCCAGAGAGCAATACAAATATATCCTTAAAAATGTTTAAGTGCGATCTAATTACTCCAGTGGTTAAGTAATTTTACATATTTACAGATGGTGTTAATTAGTTTGTTTGGTCCTGTTTCAAAGAAAAAGTCTGAAAATTAAAAAGACGTCTGTTCTCCAAATGATTGATGAGAGGTTGCAAGTTTGCAGAATGAAAATAGCTATTATATTATCAGGTTCAACCATGTTATAAGAAATGCAAGCGGAACAGACAGCATCTCTGGATAGAAGGAATGGGTGACGTTTCAGGGTCGAGACCCTTCTGCAATCTGAAGAAGGGTCTCAACCCGAAACATCACCCATTCTTTCTATCCAGAGATGCTGCCTGTTCCGCTGAGTTACTCCAGCATTTTGTGTCTATATTTAGGATGTGGGGGAAACCTGGAGCACCCAGCAGAAATCTATGCAGTCACAGGCGAGAACATGCAATCTCATGCAAAACAAAGCTTTTTGCTGTACCCCGGTACACATGACCATAATATCTTAAACCTAGATCCACACAGACATCACCAAAGATCAGGAGGTTGAAGCTGACAGGCAGCAGCACTACCGTCTTTGGCACAGTGACACGCACGTTAACACTGCTGCTCAACTGCTCCACAACCAAGGTTCAGTCCTGATCTTGGATGCTGTCTATGTGGAGTTTGCATGTTCTCCTTGTGACTGTGTGGATTTCCCCTGGGTGCTCTGGCTCCCCCTTAACATCTTTAAAACATGCTCGTCGGTCAATTAGTGATTGTAAATTAGTCCTAATATAGGTGGGTGGCAGGAGAATCGGGGCTAGTTGATGAACATAGGAGAGAGAAAATAGGTAAAGGGGAAATGTAGGGGAAAGGGACTGCTTTGAATGGTGTGGGAGCTGGCTTAGGAGCAATGGCCTGAATATTCTCCTCCTACATCATAACAAAATATGAGAAGAGATGATGATGATGACATCCATTAGCACTAAGCATATTTAGACAGGTGTTTTGCATGCATGATGTTTTATTTGCCATTGAATGAACAAGAAAACATGGTGCAATTAAAAAAGAGCTGATTTTGTGTAAACCTGAGCAGAGGTTCCTCAATCTCCTTCCCTTCAATCAATATTTCCGTGAACTCTCTTCCAAGGGTTTCAAAGCTCTGTCCTCTTCCTGGAATTTGTCATCCTCTTTTGTTCCTGATTAATTGCTTCTGCACAGCAGAAGAGATAAGAGGTTCCAGTATATTTTTGTTGATTTGGGAATTAAATGATACTTTATTGTCACATGTACCTAGCTACAGTGAAATTCTTTGGTTTTGCATACAATCCAGTGGTATCATACAGCAGACTGCACCTAGGCAGTATATAAAGAGTCGCCACTTTTCTGGTGCCAGCAAAGTTTCAAAAGTTCTTTAGTACAGTCTTATCAGGCCTGCCACAGCACATGGCCACAGGCGGGGCTGGGACCCTTTTAATTCTCGACGGTCCCCAACGGGTTTCTCTTTGTTCCTGGTGGACCCGTGCTGGGTTGCTCTAGGCGCTCCCCCACCAGGTCCCTCTGTGCTCTCGGTGGCCCCTGCTGGGTCCCTCTTTCCTCTCGACAGTCCGTCTGCCGGTTATCTCTTTCTTCTTGGTGGCCCGCATTGGCCACATTAGTCACATATTCATAGGTATCTATTGAATGGGCACGAATACTGTGAGCAATTTTGGGCACCATATGTGAGGTAGGATGTGCTGGCTACCTTCCGCGCTGTATCTCTAAACTGAACTAAACTAGACTAAACAGCCGCGACAGGCATGCTCACAATCATACATCTAAGCTCCATCTCTTTTTGCAATGAGAGCCAATATTATATTTGCCTTCCTAATTGCTCGTTGTACCTACAAGTTAAACATTCCCTGCTTTGGCACCATATCTGAGGAAGGATAAGGTCCAGAGGCGGTGTACAAGAATGATCCCAGGAATGAATGGGTTAACCTATGATAAGCATTTGTCGGCACTGGGCCTGTACTCACTGGAGTTTAGAAGGATGAGGGGGCCCCTCATTGAAACATACAGAATAGTGAAAGGCTTGGATAGAGTGGTTTTCTGGAGAGGATGTCTCCACCATTGGGAAGGTCTAGGACTAGAGGTCATAGCTTCAGAATTAAAGGACATTCTTTTAGGAAGGAGATGAGGAGAAATGTATTTATTCAGAGGGTGGTGAATCTGTGGAATTCTTTGCCACAGAAGGCCAAATCAGTGGAAAATTTTAAGGCAAAGATAAATAGATTCTTGATTAGTACAGGTATCAGAGGTTATGGGGAGAAGGCAGGAGAATGGGGTTAGGAGGGAGAGATAGATCACCCATGATTGAATGGCGGAGTAGACATGATGCGCCAAATGGCCTAATTCTACTCCTATTCTTGATGACGATATGAATGCCCGTGCTAGAGCCCTATAATTACCTTAGATGAACACAGAGTACTTTAACCTAAATAGGTGAAAGGCATGGAAAGTAATGTGCTGTATGGATAATTGTGACTATCATAAGTGTTTTTGTGCTCTGCATTAATGGAATGAGAGAAGGCATTCCTCTCACTTGGTTGAGGCTAAGGTCATCAGAGTTTTCTGACATCACCTCCTGTTAGATGCTCACGATATTTTCTGACTGCTATCTCCTTATCCTTATCGGGCAGTCTGCCTGGCACCTCTATGGAAAGCATTTCCTCCTTGCCTACAGGCTTCATGCTCTCTGTCAGAATCTCTTTCACCGCATTGGGTATGGCCTTTGTTCTGTTCGGCCACAAACACAAAACCTTTGCTGTCTTTTCAGGTAATTTTGGTTTGTGAAAAAATGCAATGGTATAACATTGGAACTAAGCTGAGGACAGAATAGTTCCAGTGTTCAGAAATGTATTAACATTCTTCTTTCCTTGAGACACACTTTTAAATTTTGATTCATCAGATAAATGTCATCTTTTCATTTAATCCTCTTGGCTCAAATGTCTAACTTAAACTCCGCATCATCATTTACGGAGAAAGAAAATGAATGGGGTATTTGTACAACCAATACAAGGAATGCAAGTGTTCTTCCAAATTCTGGCAATGCCTAACATTCGCGCTGAGATGCATTGACAAATGTTGAATCTTTCCCTATATTTGATCCTGACAGGTTAACCAAAATGGGTCAAAAGGAATGAATTAGTTCCTTTTATTGCGCTATCTTCTCAATAAATGAATATTGAGAATTGCCTCATAAAATCCTTTTGTCTTGTTTTTAAGTTCCCAATGAGGCACTGAAGTCTGCTATTCTGCTCAACTTGATAAAATTGTGGGTACTTCCTCCTGCAGTCACTTTATCTTAACCCATACTTATTCCATTCTCCTCATTAAATTTCATGTTGTCACTCTCAAAGCTTTTGCTGGCTGAATTATAAGGTTTTGGGTGTTTCCCCAGTAACACTTTTGATGATCTTGCATTTCTTTTTAAAGCTGTTGCATTCTCTGGGTTGAAATTCAATGTCATCGGTTTCCAAAGTTCAGTTTTATTAAAGTCAAATGAATTGAATTATGGAGGCAGAATACAATAGGCAAACACACTTGGACCATGTTGAGTAATTGGCAAATATACATAACTGCTCCCACTCCAAACACTTGTATCTCTCCAGTAAAAATAAAAGTAAAAAAATAATTACTTTGGAATCTGATCATATAAGGCTGTTTTTTATTACATAGCAACATAAGAACATAGAAAACAGGTGCAGGAGTAGGTCATTCGGCGCTGAGAGCCAGCACCGCCATTCAATATGATCATGGCTGATCATCTAAAATCAGTATCATATTCCTGCTTTTCCCCCATATCCCTTGAGTCCATTAGCTCTAAGAGCTATATTTAACTCTCTCTTGAAAACATCCAGTGAATTGGCCTCCACTGCCTTTTGTGGCTAATTCTCATTTGAAAAATTGATAATTTCTCCCAGAGTAGAATGTGAAGACAATAATTTTAGGGTTGAATTATTCCCACTTCAGATATCTGCCCAGGCACTAAAAACTGGCATCTCTTTATTTTATCATGACATCTTTTTTGTTTTGGATTTATTTCAAATATGAGTAAGTTAATCAAGGCTCTGCTGAAAGTAAGTCAGAGAAGAAGAAAGTATCTTAAAAAGGAAAGAGGAGGTATACATTCTAAAACCTGTTACACTTT
Organism: Amblyraja radiata; assembly: GCF_010909765.2. Lineage (NCBI taxonomy): Eukaryota > Metazoa > Chordata > Chondrichthyes > Rajiformes > Rajidae > Amblyraja > Amblyraja radiata. The sequence continues at coordinate 70,770,850 of NC_045959.1, read as the reverse complement.
CTCGTTTGGGGGAAGGGTATTCAACCTAGCCTTGGAATCCACTCAGACCTAATCCCCTGAGTAATTGCTTGTTCACTGTGCCTGGCAGGCTGCTGGATGGAGTAGTGCCATCTAGAGATAACGTGCCAGAGCAAAGATAGAAAATATTCATGGTGCTTTAGCGGAAATGTTGTTACATTACCAGAAAAGGTAGAAGAGACCATAATGTTCCATAAGCAATGAACGATGCCTGACTCACCAAATAGCCCATGCACTAATCAGTCTAATTACAGTAAATGTTTGCTTTCTATCCACAATTATAGTACTTATTAACTACTGTGTCTGTATATATATATGTGTGTGTGTGTGTGCGTGTATATATATATATGTATGTATGTGTGTGTGTATGTATATATGTGTGTGTGCAGGCGTAGGCCATTCGGCCCTTCGAGCTAGCACCGCCATTCAATGTGATCATGGCTGATCATCCACAATCAGTACTCCGTCCCTGCCTTCTCCCCATATCCCTTGACTCTGCTATCTTTAAGAGCTCTGTCTTGATCTCTCTTGAAAGCATCCAGAGAACCAGCCTTCACCGCCATCTGAGGCAGAGAATTCCACAGACTCACGACTCTCTGTGTGAAAATGTTTTTCCTCATCTCCGTTCTAAATGGTTTACCCCTTATTCTTAAACTGTGGTCCCTGGTTCTGGACTTCCCCAACATCGGGAACATGTTTCCTGCCTCTAGTGTGTCCAGACCCTTAATAATCTTATATGTTTCAATAAGATCCCATCTCATCCTTCTAAATTCCAGAGTATACAAGCCCAGCAGCTCCATTCTATCAACATATGACAGTCCCGCCATCCCGGGAATTAACCTGGTGAACCTACGCTGCACTCCCTCAATAGTACATATATATGTCATCGGTTTCCAAAGTTCAGTTTTATTAAAGTCAAATTAATTGAATTATGGAGGCAGAATACAATAGGCAAACACACTTGGACCATGTTGAGTAATTGGCAAATATACATAACTGCTCCCACTCCAAACACTTGTATCTCTCCAGTAAAAATAAAAGTAAAAAAATAATTACTTTGGAATCTGATCATACACACACACATATTAATATACGCACATATTAAACCATATATATAGACACACATCGTTTATTTAACCATTTTCCATGGGTAAACCTGTTCTGTAATCAAATTATCAAGTCACTGTGGATTCAATGCATCTTGATCTGCCAACCATGAGGGACTTTGTCAAATAATGACACAGAGTGCTGGAGTAACCCAGCAGTACATGCAGCACTCTTGCAGAACATGGAGGATAGGTGACACTTTGGGTCAGGTTCCTTCTTCAGAGTGATTGTAGTGGGGGCAGAAGAGGAAGAAGGGACAGGCCAAAGCCTGGCATGTGAGTCACTCCAGCACTTAGTGTTGTTTTTTTTGCATAATGCTGCTGACTTGCTGAGTTACTCCAGAACGTTGTCATTTTTTTGTAAACCTGTTCCTTTTTCTACATCGGTCTTTGTCAAATGCCTTACTAAACTCCATATATGCAACGTGCACTGTCTCCATATAACCATATAACCATATAACAATTACAGCACGGAAACAGGCCATCTCGGCCCTACAAGTCCGTGCCGAACAACTTTTTTCCCTTAGTCCCACCTGCCTGCACTCATACCATAACCCTCCATTCCCTTCTCATCCATATGCCTATCCAATTTATTTTTAAATGATACCAACGAACCTGCCGCCACCACTTCCACTGGAAGCTCATTCCATACCGCTACCACTCTCTGAGTAAAGAAGTTCCCCCTCATGTTACCCCTAAACTTCTGTCCCTTAATTCTGAAGTCTCCTCATCAATCAAATAAGTATCTTGGCATAATCCATCCCAGTGTGCTGAATTATGTTTCACACTGATATCTAATGTGTTTAGATCAAAGAGGCAAACCTATTTAGAGCCCAGGTACACGATAAGCTGAATGACTTTTTTTATTCTCATTTTGTGAAAAATCAAAGATAAGTTTATGATTGTCATGTGGATTGAGGTCCAGCGAAAAGCTTTGTTCTACATGCTTTCCATCAGATCAGATAATACTATACACAAATAGAATCAAGTCAAACTTGAGTACAACGATTAGAGCAAAATGGAAGATACAAAATGCAGAATATAATTCTCAGCACTGCAGTGCACTGGTTCCATAGACACAGCCCAATGTCTGCAACGGGGAAGAGGTGAATTGGACAGTTCTCTAGCTTATGGAAGGGCAGTTCAGGGGAAGTAGCTGTTTCTAAACTTTTGTATCTTCTGCCCAATAAGAGTGGGGAGAAGTAGTAATGCAATGTCTTATTATTTCGGCTGCTTTGCCCAGGCAGTGTGAAGTGTAGAAGGAGCCAATGGTGGGGAGTCAAGTCTGTGTGATGGACTGAACTACAACCACAACTCTGCAATTTCTTTGGTCTTGGGCAGAGCTGTCCACTGGAAACATTTTCAACTCAGCCAGCACCACTAAACAAAGTCATGCACAGCCATCCTCCATATAGGGAATAGCACCCTGGAGACACCCATGGGGCCAAATAAAGAAGTGTGTGTGTGTGTCTTTGAGGGTGGTTAGCGGGTGAAGTTGAGGAGGGGAATGCTGAATCAGCACTATACATTGGACTTGAAACACTTGTGCAAGTTAACACGTTAACTTCAATTTCTAGACCAGCACCTTGGTTACACACAGCAAATATGTATGATTAAATTAGGTGTGTGTCAAATACAAACTCCTCAATACATTTTTACACATTGCAAAAGCTCTTAAAATGGCAGCTGTTGAAGCTGCCATTGTCATTGACATCCTTTGAAAACATTTGGCCTTTCCTATATAGTTATCAGTTGTCTAGGTAAACAAAGCATCAAGAACAGTTGTGTGGTATATGGTATATGCCCCTTGACAATCAAAAGGATTTATATTGCTGGCAGAAATAATTTTTGATCGAGAATTTTCAGAGCAACCAAAATAATTTCAGGGATGTGAGGTTCAATTACAGTCTGGGTAAAATTTACTGTGTAAACGGAAGCGTCACTATAACCTTTACTTTCCCATTTTCTTTGGCACACTTTGAAATAATTTGTGTTATACCTTCAAGGCATGGTTTGAAGCATTCATTCAATTGTTTTAGGCCACGCCTAGCATGGCTCAGTCAAGTCTCCAGCGTTATTTCCATTGAGGGTAAAATTCCAAACTGGAACTGGAACTGTTTGGAATTATTTTCTTTGTGGCTCAGTGGGTTTGAGCTAACACAGACATTTTGATAGACCTAACATGGGTAAATGGGACAAAATATACTCCACCACTGTAAAGACAGACAGACAACAGAAATAGACTTGTTTAAATAAACTTTTCAATTTTAATTTTGATGGTAAAATTAACCATAGGGCAAGATCCAGAGGATTATTTAACTGGAGAAACCTGCTTCAATTGGAAAAAAATCCCAAAGCGTATTTTTCTTTTCCCATAATAGTGCTATTTTCATTACAAATGCTGGCATTTTTCTACCCTCAGAATGTCAAGGGGCTTGTAACTTATGAAATTCGAAGTATAATCACTGGGATATACTATTAAGCACGTCAACCATTTTTCCCACAGCAAATTCACACAAACATGACTATGACCAAGAACACTTTTTTTTTTTAGGTCAATTGAAGGACAAATCTTAGCTGGTTTCTCACGTAGAGCAAAGTACACCATTGCAACCTTAAACCCGCCATGCAACTCACTCTATCATTTTGATCAAGCCGTAGAACCATTCATGTTTCAGTTGCAGGTGCAGAAATGCATGTCTTGAACTTTAGCAAACACACATAAAAAGAGATCCGGGTTTGAACCTGACTATGGGGGTCGTCTGTAAGGAGTTTGGATACGTTCTCCCTGTGTGCATGAGATTTCTCCGGGTTCCTCCCACATTCCAAAGAAATGCAGGCTTGTAGGTTAATTGGCTGCAGTAAATTGTCCCAAGTGTGTAGGGCAGAATTAGTGTAAGGGTGATCGTTAGAGGGTGCGGACTCGGTCGAATATGTGGTCCGAACATATTCCACACTCTATCTCTAAACTGATAAACTAAACTAAACAGAGCACAGACAGATCATGGTGAACTACAACCAGCAGGTGAAATCAAAGAACTGCAGCCTTGCCACATCTCATCATGAAAGGTGGTGGAAAATTAAACGGCAAAGGAGAGAGCGAGGTCTGATGAATGATCATTGACCGTTAACTTTGCTCTGCTTCACTCTCCATGGATGCTGACCAACCTGCCGAGTATTCCCAGCATTTCAATCAGACAATCACAAGCAATCACGATCACAATCTATTAGCCAAGTATGTTTTGCAACATACGAGGAATTTGATTTGCCATACATTCATACTAATAAAAAGCAACAGAACACACCAAATACATTTAAACATAAACATCCACCACAGTGACTCCTCCACATTCCTCACTGTGATGGAAGGCGAAAAAAAGTTCAATATCTTCTCTTCTTTGTTCTCCCTCGGTGGGGGGCCTCAAGCCTTCCGTTGACGGGGCGATCTTAAGAGCCTGTTCCACTTAGGCTACTCTTTAGGCGATTGCCAGGGACTAGTTTTAATGGAATTCACCTACAACACCTGGCGACAACCTATGACAGCACCTACGACAACCTACGACAGCAAAAATTGTCGCCATTGTCACCAAAAACTTTTCAACATGTTGAAAATTTTGCGGCAGTCACGTGTAGTCTCCCAAAAAATCACTTAAGTGGGACAGGCCCATTACTCCCGTAGCCGGCGGTGGGTCCTCCACGTTGGAACGATCAAGCTCCTGCATTGGGGGGATGTCACCTTCCCATGCCGGCGATCAACCCAGGATCGGGACTGGTCGAACCTTCTGCGTCGTTCGGAGCTTCCCGACTGTCTCTTCCAAGACTGGGAGCATTGATCCCAGGCAAGGGATCGGCCCCGATGGTAAGTCCACGCCCTGCGGTGGGGCTAAAAGTCAGTCCCGAGCAAGGCCTCCAGCACCATGATGTTAGGCCGCAAAGCGACCAGAGATACGATCTGGAAAACAATCGCATCTCGGCAAGGTAAGAGACTGAAAAGAAGTTTCCCCCGACCCCCTCCCCCACCCCCCACCCACCACATAAAACAAATCGGGGTTTACTTCCAATTTCCTGTTTATGCAATTTTTTAATCTTCATCTAATTGGAGGAAGTGGCTCCAAGAATATCTCCACGCCCATGGATGATGGAACCCAGCATATGTGCTAAAGGCAAGCTTGAAGCATTTGCAATTAATCAGTTAACCAGTTCCACAGTTCACAACAATGTGTCTCTCTTGGGATCATATCATCCCTATCCAACAATTGGTCTATCGGGGAACCACCCTGCCTGAGGTCATCTGTTGCTGGCCCTGATTTGTCTTGGTCTACCAGCTTGCAGTTCCCTCCACCCATCCAACCACTACAATCAGTCTGAAGTAGGGTCTCAACCCAAAACATCATCTATTTTCTCCATTTGTAGGAAAGAACTGCAGATGCTGGTTTAAATTGATACTGATGTTTCGAGTTGAGACCCTTCTTCAGACTGATGGAGTCTGAAAAAGAGTCTCGACCCGAATCGTCACCCATTCGTTCTCTCCAGAGATGCTGCCTGTCCCGCTGAGTTACTCCATCATTTTGTGTCCAACCACTGAATTAACAATTATGTTCAGGGAGAGGAATTGAGGGGTTGATCCAACTCAGCTTCTCCATCATCACAATAGCCAGTCTTAAGCCAAGGAATGGCTGAGAGCAATGGCTACGAGACCACACACAACATACCAGTTGTAGTACTGAAGATTTGGCTCCAGATTTAGCCATAACTAGACCCAGGCAGTTCTGTTGTAGTTACAATACTAGCATTTATCCTGCCATTTATCCCAGCAATATAATAAATTATTCAAGGGACTTATTATTCCCCTCCCGATTTCACATCGAGCTGATTTTGAAATATATCACTGTCCTTCATCCTCACTGAGTCTAAATCCTGGATCTCTCTCTTCACAGCACTGTGAAACTTGTTTAGCCAGAAAGACAACCACAGTTTAAGAAACAGTCTCATAACTATAATTGATTATAGGTTGGGGCATTGAGCAATGGACTCGGGAAGCCATGATGCATTTATTTTAAACTTTGGTTAGGCTGCATTTGGAGCATTGTGTGCAATTCTGGCCCCCGGTGGGAGGGGGGGGGGGGGGGGCTTTTGCATTTTTCAGCTAGAAATTGTGCAATCTGGTGCATACTGTAGCAAGTCTTTTAACTTATACTTGAATGCAACATTTATGCTTCAAATTGGATTAGATATGAATAAGGTTAGGCTAAATTACATTCCTAATTACATTCCACAGTAGGGCCAGGCTCTGATCAACAGTTGCAGCACATGAATGACCTTAGTATAGAATGTACAAATACTGTACAGACAGCACCCGTAGTCAGGATCAAATCTGGGTCTGTGGTGCTGGCAACAACTCTACCGCTGCGCCACCGTGCCACCCCATTAAATTATTTTTTCTGTAATATATTTATTATGGTATCACGTCAATAAAGATGAACACATGATTCTGATTCCTGCCCTTAGTTGGATAACACACATCTCCAGTCATTGTGTTTTACATCTATATGGCTGATTTTCAAACTTTTCAGTCTGCAGGTCTCAAACCATTCTTTCTCTCCAGAGATGCTGCCTGTCCCGCTAAGTTACTCCAGCTTTTTGTGTCTATCTTCAATTGAAACCACCATCTGCAGTTCCTTCCTACACTCTTTGTTAAGCGAAACAGGTCCTATTCTCATAATATTATTCACCTCAACTAAGTCATTTCTTCACTTCCGTTGCTGCAGAGAATACAATCCTAGTTATCAACTCTTTCTTCAAAGTGAAAAAAAAATTCCAGCCCCACCAACATGTTCATAAATCACTCCTGGATCCTCTCCATAGCAATTGAACCCTTTCTACAGTGTGTCATAGTCTTACAGCATGGAAACAGGCCCTTCATCCCAACTTGTCCATGCAGATCAAGATGCCCCTTCTAAACTAATCCCATTTATCCGCATTTGGCCCATATCCCTGTGTATGCCAGTGTGTTTGTAAGGGTGTGTGTGAGAGTGTGTGTCAGTGAAGAGGTAACAACAACGAGTGAGCGGAGACTTGGCGATGTCCGGGGAGCATTTCCCTCTCTTCCCCCCCCCCTGGGAATGTGGGCCGGCCCAGGTGCTCTGTGTCCATCTGGGGTCCGGGGGAGGTGAGGGACAGGGACCTTGGGGTCCAGGGGAGATGGGGGACAGTGAACCGGGGGTCGTTCATCGGAGCGGAGCCTTAGCCCGAGATTCATCCCCGCGGCTTCGGAGGCGGCACCGACGCCCCAACTCACCCGGTCCGCTCCTGGCTCCGGACTGGGGTTAAAACTCCATGGGGTGTGGACAGAGTGGCCAACGGACACAGAGCCGCCTGAGGTGAGGGTGGGAGGTGTGAGCAGTGCCTCAGGGTGGGGGGGGGGGGGGGGGGTCGGTGCTGGGACCACCGGCGTGTCTCAACTATCACACCATCTGCACGGGAATGTGAATGCGGGTGAGGCAGCATCTATGGAGCGGGTAGACAAAAATGCTGGAGAAATGCTTGAATCTGAAGAAGGGTCAAACTCAGACATAGATGCTGCCTCCCCCAATGACTTTCTCCAACATTTTTGTCTACATTGCCATTTTAAATAGTGTGCGATGGGCTTAAGCCAATCAAGTTGCTTGTTCTTTACGGGAAACCTGCTGACAGAAAACTATTCTCATTGTGTGGAGGAGTGTGACTTTATTTATTTATGTATATTTAAAAAAAAAAAAATGTTTTTGAGCGTGAGAAATTCTGTCATCAGTGTGAGAGCATGAGAATTTCATGAAATGCGTGACTCTCACATTCAATGCGTGAGAGTTGGCAGCCCTGCAGAATAATAGATACAAAATGCTGGAGCTAGATAGGCAGCATATCTAAAGAAAATGAATGTGATGTTTCGGGTCCAGACCCTTCTTCAAACCATAATAATGTCTGGATTAGAGTAGGTACAAGCAACAGAGATAGGTTGGACAGACTTGGATTGTTTTCTCTGGAATGCCAGAGAATGCAGGAGACATGATAAAGCTACTGTATATAAAATCATGAGAGGCAGAGAGAGATAGGGTAGACGGTCAGAATGCTAGTCTGGCTAATTTCTATTTTGCTGTGATTTAAATATAGCTGCCACAATTTAGTAATTTAGTAAGGATATTAATGTAGATCTTAGGGATGTGGTATTCAAATATTTTGTCAAACATAAATAGCTTTTCAAATTTCCATCGCTGTTGGAATCATTGCCAAAATGTCATCAACGTGCTGAAAATAGCTGTGATTTCACATTTATTGATAGGGTATGCTACATTTTATCTCCCTTCATTTATGCAATTTTAGCCAGTGAGGGATATTAATTACCCACCACAATATTGCTTGACTGAGTAATTCACTCAATTAATCTTTCGTGCTTACAGGATTCAGCCTGTGTTGGAACCAACCCTCTGTAATCCTGCAAATTGAAATCCATCCATGAACAGGTCCCAGTGTAAAGTTTGCAAGGAAGAGAGTGGATACACATAATTGTCCCTAAAGGGCCTGTCCCACTATACGAGTTTACCCAAGAGCTCTCCCGAGTTTAAAATAAAATCAAACTCGTGGTAAGTACGTAGAATGCACGTAACGGGTATGTCGGAGCTTGGGACATCTCTTAGCAGCTCGTAACGCTAACGGCATGTACTCGGGAAACGCGGTAAGCTCGTTAAGTTTTTTCAACAGTGCGGAGAGTGTCCACGAAAGTCCCAGAGTACCTACGAACGGCTATTGCCGTAATTCTCCGAGCTTGAATCAGGGGAAACTCGGGAGAATTCGTGAATTACCTCGTACAGGGGCTTAAAGAATCAATCATGTTGAAAGCATTGAGGCAACCTTCCAAGCTTAAACCTGTCTTTGGTGGATAAAGAAGAATAGAGAGGCCCTACAAGGAAGGTCTAAGCTTTCCTGATCTGCACTCTCCTCCCATTTCAGATCCACTGTCTTGCTTGCAAACCACATCCTTAGCACTCTGCTTGCTGCTTAAGGTTGTTTTGGAATTGTTGGCTAGCGTCATGTTCTTGAAATTAGCTACTTTTGTATGGGAAAAACTTCCAGCCTTGTAACTGGAATATTGGACATGAAATTCCTCGTAGGCTTGAGAATGATCCCCGTGAACCACAAAAAAAACCCTCCTTGTAGGGGCTCTCTATTCTTCTTTATCCACCAAAGACAGGTTTAAGCTTGGAAGGTTGCCTCAATGCTTTCAACATGATTCAGAAAGTCCTTGTAATCCCTGGAATAAGTCTCGTTCCCATTAGCAAAGGAACCATTTTGTTTCCTGTGTGTACAATACTTCAGTAAATTCAAACGCCACATCTGCCTTGGCTGCAAACCAAGGGTTTGGATGTTTCTAATCCTGAGTGGAAACTCTGCCATTCAGGAAATGTGGTTTCTTAAAATTGTATCACTGAAAGCAATAAAGATTTCTGATAAAAGATATGTGGTCAAAACGTTTGATCATTCGGTTTAAAGGTATTCAATTGCAATCAAAACTTCCAAGTAAATCTTTCATGAATAACCATTCAGACCATTTTTAAAGATCTATACATTATGTAATAAATGGAGGTAATATAAATAAGATATGATTTGGACTGTGCTCCTCTAAATGCAATATAAATTTTACTCAGAAATGTATCTGTTTGTGAATGTTACATAAATAGTGACACTAATTCTAAACTACTTCTGAAGAATCTTTTATCTTGAATTTAAGAATCAGGAAATATTTTTTTTTACTATTCTGACTTGCAGCTGAGTAACAGACGAAACAAAAATGCACAGCTGCTTTATCATTATTAGCAAGACATGTACTGAAGTTTGCTTTAGCTTGATCATTGTGTATTTTCATATTAGTTTACTCAAGAAAAAAAGTGTTTTGGTCTTCAATCTCTAAGTTGTGCAGTTTTTTTCATACAGTTACTGGATCACACGGTAGTGCAGCGGTAGAGTTGCTGGCTTACACTGCTTACAGTGCCAGCGACCTGGGTTCGATCCTGGTTACGGGTGCAGTCTGAACAGAGTTTGTACATTCTCCCCATGACCGCATGAATTTTCTCCAACTCTCCAAAGAAGTACAGGGGTTTGTAGGTTAATTGGCTTGGTATACATGTAAAATTGTGCCTAGCGTGTGTAGGAGAGTTTTAATGTGCAGGGTTCGCTGGTCGGTGTGAATTCGGTGTACCAAAGGGCCTGTTTCCGTGCTGTATCTCTAAACTAAACTAAAAGCTACAACCACAATTTTTCTTCAAATATGATGACCATGAAGAAGAACGATCTGTTCTTTTTAATCTTGTTCTATTTCCATCAATCTTTCTTTACTTCTGCTTCTGTTGTCATGGCCCCTCCCCTATCTGTGCGTGAGTTGCAATAGCCATGTGTTGTCTGATTAACTGGTGGCAGCTGTCCCACTTTTCCTTGCCCATGAGAGAAATTACATAGAATTAATCAGAAATTCCTGTGCAGAAACAGGCAGTTTTTTGTTTTGCTGAGGCCTGCTGTCGTAATTATATGGCATACTTTTCTACGCACAAAAAGTGGAACTTTTATAAGGTTTGATTTTCAGAGATGAATAACATCTTTCAACTGGTGTCCTTATTGAATATTGAGAGCGACATTGTGATGTGCTTCCACGCTTATTCTCAGCAATGTTTACACCAGTGCGCTTTTGTACTTTTGGTCTGCTCCTCCTCTCTGATATGCTGTTGAAAGAAATATGTTTGGACGACAGTTGAAGGATGTCTTTTATGCCTCTGAGCCAGGAATAGCATACTCTATTCCAACTACGTACTCTTGCTTAATCGGATTTCTGAGAGATATTCATGGTGGTGTCGGTGAAGGGAATGAGTTATGGAGCCACAGAGCATGGAAACAGGGTCTTCAGCCCACCTTGTACATGTCGACCAAGTTGGTATTCTAGGCTATTCTCCTTTGCCTACATTTTGCCCATAGCCCTCTCATAGAGTCATAGTGATAGAGTGTGGAAACAGGCCCTTCAGCCCAACTTGTCCACACCGGCCAGATACACTAGTCCCACCTGCCTGCGCTTGGTCCATATCCCTCCAAACTTGTCCTATCCATGTACCTGTCTAACTGTTTCTTAAACATTGGGATAGTCCCAGCCTCAACTGCCTCCTCTGGCAGCTTGTTCCATACACCCACCACCCTTTGTGAGAAAAGGTTACCCCTCAGATTCCTATTAAATCTTTTCCCCTTCACCTTGAACCTATGTCCTCTGGTCCTCAATTACCCTGCTCTGAGCAAGAGATTATGTGCACCTACCCGATCTATTCACCTCATGATTTTATACACACTCAACACTTCCTTTCTACGTATCTGCCCAAATACTGTCCTGTCATTTAGGTTTGATACCAACATTAAGCAGGCATTAAGAACTGACAACATTTGACTGGTACAATGTTTGGATGGTTGTCTAGAAAGGGCTTCATTTAATATCATTTTGGGTAGAGTCTCGTGGATACTTTGAACCTCATGGATACTTTGCTGACCTACCTGAAATCGATGTAATGTTTCACTGATTTGCCACACTCCATTTCTCTGAACATGTAAAATGGCTCTAATTAAATGTACCCAGGATTATAAAAATTATTCATCTTTCAGAATCAATAAAGTTCCAACTGCATTCCAACTTGTGGAGAGCGGAATGTAAAAAAAAAAAGTGTTGCATATGTAATATTCCGAAGTCTAAAATTAAGTATGTTTAAATCATGACTGCAATCTTTTTATTATAAAAATATTTATTGAGTTGCTCGAAACTGGGATAGCATAGAAACATAGAAAATAGGTGCAGGAGTAGGCCATTCAGCACTCGAGCCAGCACCGCCATTCATTGTGATCGTGGCTGATCGTCGCCAGTCAATAACCCGTGCCTGCCTTCTCCCCATATCCCTTGACTACACTAGCCCCTAGAGCTCGATCTAACTCTCTCTTAAATCCATCCAGTGATTTGGCCTCCACTGCCCTCTGTGGCAGGGAATTCCACAAATGCACAACTCTCTGGGTGAAAAAGTTTTTTCTCACCTCAGTCTTAAATGGCCTCCCCTTTATTCTAAGGTTTTGACTTGCAGGAGAAATGCAAAACAATAACACATTTGGGGCAGCACAGTGGAACCGCGGTAGAGTTGCTTGCCTTACTGTGCCAGAGACCTGGGTTCCATCGTGACTATGGGTGCTTGCCTGTACAGAGTTCGTATGTTCTTCCCCTGACCTACGTGGGTTTTCTCCGGAATCTCCGGTTTCCTCCCACACTGCAGAGTCGGTTCACGAGATTAATTCGGGGGATGGCGGGATTGTCATATGTTGATAGAATGGAGCGACTGGGCTTGTATACACTGGAATTTCGAAGCGAGTGGTGATCTTATTGAAACAAATAAGATTATTATGGGATTGGACATGCTAGAGGCAAGAAATATGTTCCCAATGTTGTGGGAGTCCAGAACCAGGGGCCACAGTTTAAAAATAAGGGGTAGGCCATTTAGAACGGAGATGAGGAAAACCTTTTTCACCCAGAGAGTTGTGAATCTGTGGAATTCTCTGCTTCAGAAGGCTGTGGAGGTCAATTCTCTTGATACTTTCAAGAGAGATTTAGATAGAGCTCTTAAAGATAGCGGAGTCAAGGGATATGTAACTTTAACTTAGTGGTTCCATAAGTTATGATGTCGGATGGAAGTTGCATACCCAAATCTCGTTGCACTTATGTGCAATGACAATAAAATATATTATTATTATTATTATTATTATTATTATGGGGAGAAGGCAGGAAAGGGGTACTGATTGTGGATGATCAGCCATGATCACAGTGAATGGCCTACTCCTGCACCTATTGTCTAGTCAAGTCAAGTTTATTCGTCACATACACATACGAGATGTGCAGTGAAATGAAAAGTGGCCATGCTCGTGGACTTTGTGCAAAAAGACAAACAAACAAACAACCAAACAAACTACAAACAGAATGGAACAGAATCACATATTCTTTTTCATATTAAATATTGTGGGCGGAAGGAAAAAGGGAAAAAAACAGCAATTTAAAAAAAAGCAGTAGAGTGGTACAGTAAAGTTAGTCCCTGGTGAGATAGGAGTTTACAGTCCTAATGGCCTCTGGGAAAAAACTCCTTCTCAACCTCCCCGTTCTCACAGCATGGCAACTGAGGCGTTTGCCTGACCGTAGTAGCAGCTGGAACAGTCCGTTGCAGGGGTGGAAGGGGTCTCCCATGATTTTATTAGCTCTGGAGTTGCACCTCCTGATGTATAGTTCCTGCAGGGGGGCGAGTGAAGTTCCCATTGTGCGTTCGGCCGAACGCACTACTCTCTGCAGAGCCTTCTTGTCCTGGGCAGAGCAATTCCCAAACCAGATTGTAATATTTCCGAACAAGATGCTTTCCACAACCGCTGAGTAGAAGCACTGGAGGATCTTGGAGACACTCTGAATATCCTCAATTGCCTGAGGTGGTAAAGGCGCTGCCTTGCCTTACTCACGAGTGCTGCGGCGTGTGATGTCCATGTCATATCCTCAGAGGTGTGGACTCCCAGGTATTTAAAGCAGCTCACCCTATCCACAGTAGCCCCATTTATCCTCAATGGTGTGTACGTCCTCGGATGACGTGCCCTCCTAAAGTCCACGATTAGCTCCTTAGTTTTTTTGTCTATTGCAAAGACGTACAGGTTTGTAGGCTAATTGGCTTGGTATAATTGTATACTGTCCCCAGTATGTGTAGGATAGTGTTAGTGTGCAGGGATTGCTGTTCGGTGCAGAATCGGTGGGCTGAAGAGACTGTTTCCGCATTGTATCTCTAAACTACACTAAGTTAACACAAACAAAAAGTACAAAGTGCTGGAGTAACTCAGCGGTGAGGTAGTATTTCTGGAGGACATGGCTGTAAGTTGTTTTGGGTCAGGAACTTTTTAAGATTTTGTATTAGGGTTGAGAAAGCAGGAAAACAGGTGGAGGTGTGACAAAGGTAGACAAAAATGCTGGAGAAACTCAGCGGGTGAGGCAGCATCTATGGAGCAAAGGAAATAGGCAACGTTTCGGGTCGAGACCCTTCAAAGTGTGACATAGTCTGGCAAGTGATAGGTGGATCCAGGTGAAGATAGTTTGATTAACAAATCAGTGGGCAAATGACAGAAATAAAATGGAGACAAAAGGATGCCAGATAAGGAAAGAAGATAAATGAAATGTAAAGCCTGATTGAGGGATATAGGTGGAAGGGGATGGGGGGGGGGGGGAGGCAAGGGGGAAGAGAAAGGGGGAGGGAGGCGCATCAGGGTAGGGACAAGGAAGAGAGAGGCAGGAAAAGGGGGGACTTTTGAGCGGTGTTTGGGGGGTGGTGGTTTGTTACCCAAGATTGGAGAAATAAATGTTCATAACATAGGATTATAATTACCTAACAAGAATATGGGGTGCAGTTCCTCCAGTTTGCTTGTGGTTTCACTCTCACAATGGAGGAGGTCTGGGACAGAAAGGTCGGTATGGGATGGGGAAGGGGACTTTAAAATAGTATAAACTGGGAGATTCCGCAGGCCCAAGTGGACCGAGCGCAAATGTTCAGTGAAACACTCGGCACTAAATGCAGTAGTTAATACACCTTGTGCATGTGTGATGTCATGGCATAGCTTTATCTAACTTGATCTCCATAATGATTCAGTTACACAATTAGAGTGCGGCCCTGAGCTACTATCTGCCTTGTTGCAGACCCTCGTACTATCTTTAATCTGACTTTACTGGACTTTATCTTGCACTAAACGTCATCCCCTTTCTCATTTATTAGTACACTGTGGATGGCTAGATGATAATCATGTATTTGGTCTTTCTGCTGACAGGTTAGCACGCAACCAAAGCTTTTCACTGCACCTTGGTACGTGTGACACGTACCTAAACTAAACTAAAAGGTATAACTGTGAAATACTGTAAAAACAGTACATAATTCACACTACAAGGATTAATTTCAAGGATCCGTCACTCGACGGTAGGAACTGCACCCAAGGGGAGCATGGATGGGGTCATGTTTCAATTTCATGACATCAAATTTATGTTTTCAAACAGCACAACTCCCAAATGGATGCAGAGGAATTTATATTTTACACTTACAACCCGGTCCATCATGTTAAGAAACAGTCCCTGATATCAGAATTTTACACAACCCTTTATGCAGCATGTTTCTAGTGAAGGCTCACGGGAAAAGCACGCAGTACATTTGACAATATAAGCCATTGAATGGAACAAGAAAGCAATACACATAAAATCAAATGAAGGGGATTCTGCTGCTATAACTCTGTCTCAGACAAACAAGTATGTGAAGTATGGTGGCAGTCAGAATTATACACAGCCACTCCCCTCTCCCCAGGGCAGGAACTCTAGCTCAGGAAAGTGTACCTATCTAGCTGTTAAATCTTGCATGTTTAGATAGTGAAGAAGGCAATGCCTGCTTTATGTAAACATTCAGATCAGCCCTGAGTAGGCTACAAAAGGGATAAAGGGCCTGTCCCACTAACGCGACATTTCAGCCACTGTCTTCGACCTTCAAGCTCGAGGACACTCGCCTGAAAAACCTCGAGCTGGATCGACGAAACACACACACACACACGAAACGAAACAGTAACGAAACACACACACACACACACACACACACACACACACACACACACACACACACACACACACACACACACACACACACACACACACACACACACACACACACACACACACACACACACACACACACACACACACACACACACACACACACACACACACACACACACACACACACACACAGCGCTTCCTTCACCACCCCGTTATGCAGGCGGGGACAGGGCAAGTGGGGGGAGCACTGTCTGAAAGTCACACCCGCGATGAACAGGAAGGTAAAAGATGGCTGGCACAGTTACGGTAAGTCCTTTAGAGAGCGTGGGGGGGGGGGAGGGAGAAGGAGTGGAGACACTTTTAAGAAGCCAGACAACTTTTAATAAAGTTTAGCGGGCATTTAACATTACCGGTCGGTTTACTTACCTTTTTTTTCTCAACGAGCTTTACCTTCGACTACCTTCGATTACCTTTGATTGCCTTCGATTACCTACGATAGCATTACGACCTACTACGACCTACCTCGACTAAACCTACAAGTTAAAAAAAAACTATTTTTTTCCATGGCGACCTTTTTTTACTCGCGTGCATTTTTCAGCATGTTGAAAAAAACGCCGCAACCTAGCTGAGGCCTCGAGTACACGGGGACTACTCTTGAGCATGAAGGAGAGTTACAAAGACCTCCTAGGACCTCGTGTCGACCATGCTGCGAGTATGAGTCGAGGGCAAACTCTTCTAAACTCGCGAATTAGGTCCTCGCAGTGGGACAGGCCCTTAAGGAGGCTGAATTGATGTAACAGAGACTTGTTTTTGAACTCCTTTTGACAACATTTGGACATGACTTGGATGAGAATGCACATGGCAAGATTAGAGAGTTTGCAGATGATACAAAAGTGGGTGGTTTTGCAGATTGTGGAGATGGTTGTCAAAAGTTGCAGCAGGATCTTGATCAGTTGGCCAGGTGGATTTATGGAATTTAATACTGAGGAATGTGAGGTGTGGCATTTTGGAAAGTCTAACATGAGCGGGACCAACACAGTGAATGGTAGGGCTCTGGGGATTGTTGTAAGAACAGAGGGATCTAGGAGTGCAGATACATAGTTCCTTGGAGATGGTGTCACAGGTAGATCAGAGGGGTCAAAAAGGCTTTTGGCACATTGGCCTTCATCAGTCAGAGTATTGTATAAAAGTTGGGAAGCCATGTCACAGTTATATAAGACATTGGCGAAGCCGCATTTAGAATATTGAGTGCAGGAAGGAACTGCAGAAGCTGGTTTACATCGAAGCAGACACAAAATGCTGGAATAACTCAGCAGGACAGGCAGCATCTCTGGAGAGAAGGAATGGGTGATGCTATTGAGGTCTATTTCTGTGCCATATCATTCTATAATTTTATGATTCTATTATAATGCACTTTCCATAAACCTGAACTCTGCCGTTTGGATGATAACTTGCTCACTTCATTTAAGTGCTATTCTTCCATCTGTCCACCATGGGTTTCAGGCCCGCAATGTTTCAATTTTTAAATCACCATCCAGTTTTTAGGATCTTTCCACCACCCATCACTGTCTGTAACTTTCCCCTCAACCACATGGCCCTAAAAATGATGTGGTCTCCTACAAATCACTGATTGTATTCTATTAGTTGCTTTAGTTTCATTGTTTTTAGTTTAGAGATACAATGCGGAAACAGGCCCGGTGAGTCCGCACCGACCAGCAAACCCTGCACATTAACACTACCCTACACTCACTTGGGACAATTTTACATTTTATACCAAGCCATTTAACCTACAAACCTGTACGTCTTTGTACATTCAGTTACTGAAGTCCTGATCAATAGAATTCTATCCCTAAACCTCACTGCCTTCTTACCACATTGTTATTATCCTTTTATAAAAAGCACGCAACTGCAAATGGTGGAAATCTGAAATAATAATAGGAAATGTTGTGGATACTCAGCAAGTCAAGCAGCATTTGTGGATAGAGAAACATCCTAATCAACTTTTTCTCTTTGTTCTCCTCATCCCTTTCTCTTTAACTTAAAACTTGCTTGCATTCTAACTTTTTCCTGAATCTGGTTTTGGGCTGAAGTATTAGCTCTGTTTTCAAAATTACTTCCCAAGCTGCTGAATATTTCACGCTTCTTTGGAATTTTATTTATTCTTTTAAAGTTTTTTAATTTGGAAACTTTGTCCTAATTTTTCCATATGGGGCTCAGTGCCGAATGTTTCTTCATCCTCCTGAGATATGCCTTGGAACATGTTACCACATTAAAGATGTAAGTGATTATATCTATGTATAGTCCAATATGTCAGTGCATATTCTAATATATTTTTCTTTGATTTCTCCTTCCAATGTTTCCATAGATAATACAACTGAGTATGTTTGGTTATCTTTCCAATCTATGCTCAATCCATTGTCTTGATTAAAGTACATTTTCTATTGATTAGATCACGTAATTATCTTGTCCAACTCTAACTTTTAAACTACTTCTGTTACCTTTGCTCGTTTGGTATCATCAGCAGTTTCCACTGGGTTCCTTCTGCAGAGCAGGGAATGAGAGAGCTGTGAAAGCGAGCCAGATAAATTGTTTATTCTTTAAGAGGACTTTATTCAGTTTAATAATCCAGTACATTTATGCTTCTCTTGCTCTTGGGTCATGCTGCATTCTGAAAGAATGATTTATGATATAGTTTGTTTGTTCTTGAGACACCACAGGCCATTGAGACATAAGGGTAATGTAGCACATGAAATGATTTGCCCATGCAACTAATCTAAGACGCTAGTTGCATAGATCATTAATTGTGATATACAATGAGGGAGTTTGTTTTGTTAATTTGTAAGTTTTCTTTTATTAATTGCCAACATTAAGAGTGGTTAACTATGCACTGATTGAGCCTTCATCTGAAATGCAGCCACGCAAGTAGATGAAAGGATTCCACTCTACCTTGCCTTTTAAGTCAATGTACTGAAGGGACAGTCTGGCCTGTAAAGTTCCACGGTTACTCACATGACTGGGCAGGTGAGCGAAAATGTCTGTACACAGAAAGGTATTTGTTGCGCACATCTTTTACTTTTTTTTTTCCCTCCTCTCTTTGACTCATGTAGAACTAAACAGACTGAAAAGGAAAAAATTTGCTTGGTGTCAAGTTCACTTCCCAGTAAACTCACTGGGGTTTGGTAAACAGTGGGAAAGGGCAGTGTTTGCGCCCACACCAAAATGTATGCTAATTGTATTCAAGGTTTTGGCTTGGAAAATGGAAACCTTCCTTCTGTTTCAGACTTGGTCAGTCTGGAATCCAGACACGTTCCATTTGGGTGAGCAGAGGCAACAGGTTAGGGTTTTTTTTTTTGTCAAATATGACTTCAGTTTTGACAAACTGGAATAATAATATCAGCTCCAACAATGAGGTGACATTGAAGTTATGTCGGGGCAGCATTTCAAGCAGAGTACATTGGACGCAGTGTTATTGGACTGTAGAAGGGAAAATAAAACAGATCAGCCAGGATTCTTGTTCCAGTGTACTGGCTCTGTTAGGGGGTGTGTTTATGTGTGAGCACAGGGAGGACAAAATCAGCCTCAGCTTTCATAATCCTTCCATGGACATTCGTTATCCAAGATCAGACATGAAGAAATGCCACTTCATAGCACCATGGAATCATACAATGAAAGCAATCAACATTCATGGGAGAAAATAGAAAGGAGTTATTGGACTAACAATATCAATCATCAGAAAATGGACCAGAAAATATTAATTTTTATTTAGCTAGTGGTCTGCAGGGAACCACTGCTGCGCATAGGTCAGCTTGTTCATGAATGCTGTGCCTGCTCAATGCAATGAAGATATCCAGAAAGAACTAGAAGTCAGATCACAACCAGAGTCAGAGGCAGATCCCAAATGACCTGAGCTAGGATTTCAACACACTTTTCTTCAGGCCTCTCTGTTTTATAACAAGGTAGTGATATCTGGTAGTGATGATTGGATGCATGGGAAAGCAAATCTTAAATATAGATGCAGGAAAAGACTAAGTGATGAGTGCAGGTGGCAGGTTGGATTCAGCAGAATCCAACCTGAAGCGTCAAGGAGCTTTACTGAGACAGGTTCAATGATCAGACCACCGAACCATTGTGTGGCATGGTGGCACAGTGGTAGAGTTGCGACTTACAGCTCCAGAGACCCGGGTTCGATCCTGACTATGGGTGCTAGTCTGTACGGAGTTTGTACGTTCTCCGCGTG
Source organism: Amblyraja radiata (assembly GCF_010909765.2). Lineage (NCBI taxonomy): Eukaryota > Metazoa > Chordata > Chondrichthyes > Rajiformes > Rajidae > Amblyraja > Amblyraja radiata. The sequence goes on along the minus strand of NC_045959.1, from coordinate 70,750,836 downwards.
ACCAGCATAGATTTTCTCGGGGATCTTCGGTTTCCTCCCACACTCCAAAGATGCACAGGTTTGTAGGTTAATTGGCTTGGTATAATTGTAAATCGTCCCTAGTGTGTGTCAGATAGCGTTAGTGCGCGGGGATCGCTGGTTGACCCACTCAGTGGGCCAAAGGACCTATTTTCACGCTGTATCTTTAAACTAAACTAAACACTAATTTAATGTTGAGACACAAGGAACTGCAGATGCTAGTTTACAAAAAAAAACACAAAGTGCTTGAGGAATTCAGCGTGTCTGGCAGCATCTCTGGTGACATTTTGGGTCGGCATCCTTCTTTGATTGTTATAGGGGCAAGAAAACTGGAAAAGATGTGGGGACAGAGTTGTGGAAAAAGAGATGTGAGGACAGGATAAGTGGATACAGGTGACTGGGATTTTGATTAGCAGATGATTGGACAAAGACTTGAGATGTAATGGAAACAAAAATATGTCAGATAAGGAGAGAAGAGGAGTGAGGTGGAAGGAGGCATTTGGGGAAGGGGATGGGGAAGTTATTATACAAAGAGGCAAGACGAGATATAATAAAAAGAAAAATCCATCCAAATTCCAGTTCAGGACATATTGGATATGCCCTGATTCTGACTGTGGTCTGACTTCTAATTACTTCTGGATTTAATATTGTTGAATTGCCAGTTGCATCAGACTTCATGCATGCATTTTACAAATAGTTTTGCCCTTTTTTTGCTTTGATGAATGGAAATTTACTTTCATGTAAACTGCGTACTCGGGCTAAATCTTGCATTGCTCAGATAATAATTGCTTGAAATCTAATTGCTATCATTTGTTTAAGGAAGAACAGAGAATTTGGGCTCTGCTGGTAAACATTGAACTGTAAAAGAACTTGCTAACAATGCAGAAGGCTATATATATGACTAGCACACACTGCTATATATTACAGTAGTTTGAGTTTGAGTTTAGTTTATTGTCACATGTACCGAGGTACAGTGAAAAGCTTTTGTTGCATGCTAACCAGTCAACGGAAAGACAATACATGAGCCATACACAGTGTGTAGATACATGATAAAGGGAATAACATGAATAATGTTTAGTGCAAGATAAAGTCCAGTAAAGTCTGATCAACGATAGTCCGATGGTCTTCAATGAGTTAGATAGTAGCTCTGGACTGCAGTCTGGTTGCGGTAGGATGGCTCAGTTGTCTGATAACAGCTGGGAAGAAACTGTCCCTGAATCTGTAGATGTGCTTTTTCATACTTCTATACCTTTTGCCCAATGGGAGACTGGAGAAAAGGGAGTGGCCAGGGTGCGATTTGTCCTTGATTATGCTGCTAGCCTTTCCGAGGCAGAGTGAAGTATAAATGGAGTCAATGGAAGGGAGGTTGTTCTGGGCTGCAATCAAAATTTCTGATTGGAATTTGCGATTTCATGCGGTCTTGGATAGGCAACAATACAGACTTGTGTGGATTGCCATTGGGCACCGCTGGCAATGTCTCAGTGTTTACCACTGGACACCACCAGTAATGTATCCGTGCTTCCAGAGTACACCATGATCATCATTGGTAATGTCACATGCCTCCAGAGTGTGCCAGTGGACATAATTGAACATACATACAAACATATGAATAATGAAACGTAGAACCGCACAGAGTTTCTTGCCCAAAGTAGGGGAATCAAGAACCCAATGACATAGGTTTAAGGTAAGGGGGAAAGATTTAATAGGAACCTGAGCGGTAAGTTTTTTACTCAAAGGGTGGTGGGTATACGGAGGAGGTAGTTGAGGCAGGTACAATTGCAATGTTGAAGACACATTTAGACAGGTACATGGATAGGATAAGAATAGAGGGAAGGTACACAAAAATGTACGGGATACTGAGTTGGATGATCAGCCATGATCATATTGAATGGCGGTGCAGGCTCGAAGGGCCGAATGGCCTACTCCTGCACCTAATTTCTATGTGTCTATGTTTCTAAAATGCTGGAGAAACTCAGCGGGTGCAGCAGCATCTTTGGAGCGAAGGAAATAGGTAAAGTTTCGGGCCGAAACCTTTCTTCAGAATAGAGGGATATGGGCCAAGCGCATGCAGGTGGGACTAGTGTGGGGGTTATGTTGGTTAGTGTGGGCAAGTTGGTTTCCACTCTGCATGACTCTATAAATAGGTCAATAGGCCTATAAGTTCTGCTCTGACATTCAATTAGGTCATGGCCGATCAGACATTAATTTAATCTCCAGATTCCTGCCTGCCCAGTGCAACCTTTCAGCCCCCTTGCCTATTAAGAATCAATCTACCTCGCCTTCAGACCTTAACTCTATTCCCTTCAAGGAAGAGAGTAAAAAGATTCACAAAACATTTGGGAGAAAATATTTCACCCCATCCATGTCTAAAAATAGCAATTCCTTATTTTCAAGGTAACCCCTGGTTCGAGAATCTCTGAAAGCAGGAAGCATCTTTTCCAGATTTACTCTTTGTAAATGCTTCAGGTATTTTCTAATATGGAGTCTTTTGGACACCACTTGGCCTTCCCAAACACCTCAGTATGTTAGTGTGTCCGAGGTAAGGAGGACTTCGAAGGGAAATCATGCTCTTTGTGATTGAGATAGCAACTCCTTAATTTGCTTTTACATTGAAGATGTGTCATGGAGGACACATAATCGTTGTACAGTCCCATAGCATTTCTAGACCTAGATGTCCTCATTCTATTAGTACATTGTTACAATACTTTTCATGGTAAAATTACTGAGCCATCACAAGTATTTGCATTTGATATTCAGTATAAATTTCGATAACACCAGCAGGATTGAAGTTAAGCAAGCGATTTATGTTCAAAATATTTATCACTTTACACTGAGCAAAGAAGTGCTCAGTCAAATATCACTTCTTGTTTGCATGCTGTTTTGATTTAAAAAAAATCTACATAACAGGATAACTTAAAATGTTCTACAGTAATTAGAAGAAACGAAGCAGGGTTGCATTTACAAAAGAGTCTCTCTCTTTCCTGTTCTGCCCTTATTTCCCTATATTAAATGTCTGATTTTCAGCCACAGTCCAGGCAATTATTGCTTCCATGTGTAGCCGGACATAGTGTGATCTCCATCATCAAGTACGCCGACGGTACCACTGTTGTGGGACGAATCACAGATGGTGATGAGTCAGAGTATAGAAGTGAGATTGACCGATTGACCAAATGGTGCCAGCACAATAACCTGGCTCTCAACACCAGCAAAACAAAGGAACTGATTGTGGAATTTGGAGGGGGTAGGATAGGGACCCACAATCCCGTTTATGGTGAAAAAGGTAAAAAACTTCAAATTCCTGGTTGTGCATAATTCCGAAGATCTTTCCTGGTCCCAGCGCACTGATGCAATTATAAAGAAGGCACATTAGCGCCTCTACTTCCTTAGAAGATTACAGAGAGTCGGTATGTCAAGGAGGACCCTCTTGAACTTCTACAGGTGCACAGTAGAGAGCATGCTGACTGGTTGCATCGTGGCTTGGTTCAGCAACTTGAACGTCCAGGAGCGGGAAAAAATGCAGAAAGTTGTGACCACTGCCCAGTCCATCATCGGCTCTGACCTCCCCACCATCGAAGGGATCTATCGCAATCGCTGCCTCAAAAAGGCTGCCAACATCATCAAAGACTCACACCATCCTGGCCACACACTCATCTCTCCGTTGCCATCAGGAAGAAGGTAGAGAAGCTTGAAATCTGGAACAGCTCCTTCCCCACAGCCATCAGGCTATTATACACAACATCAAACAAGTTCTGAACAATAACAATCTATTATTACTATTGCACTTCATGTATTTATTGTGTATGCATATGGTCTATTGTATATAGACACACTGAACTTTTATCTCCTGTTCTGTGTTATGTTTGAACTATTTAGGTTGAACAAGTTAGGGCTTTATTCTTTGGAGCGCAGAAGGTTAAGGGGGGACTTGATAGAGGTCTTTAAAATGATGAGAGGGATAGACAGAGTTGACGTGGATAAGCTTTTCCCACTGAGAGTAGGGAAGATTCAAACAAGAGGACATGAGAATTAAGGATCAGACATTTAGGGATAACATGAGGGGGAACTTCTTTACTCAGAGAGTAGTAGCTGTGTGGAATGAGCTTCCAGTGAAGGTGGTGGAGGCAGGTTCAATTTTATCATTTAAAAATAAATTGGATAGTTATATGGACGGGAAAGGAATGGAGGGTTATGGTCTAAGTGCAGGTAGATGGGACTAGGGGAGAATACGTGTTCGGCACGGACTAGAAGGGCCGAGATGACCTGTTTCCGTGCTGTAATTGTTATATGTTATATGTTATGTTTGCATATTCTGTTGTGCTGCAACAAGCAAGAATTTCATTGTCCTATCTGGGACACATGACAATTAAACTCTCTTGACTCTTGACTCCTCCTTCCCGTTACGCCAGCAAACCTACCTTGCTGAGGATAGCCTTTGCTTTTACATGTAGGCCAAGCAACCCGATTTGTATATGGATACCAGACTAAGTGGGACCCGTTGGGTCCCATGTTCACACAGGAGGGCTGGTCCCCCGACGCAATATTCCACCTCTCCACCAATTCCAATATTGGTGGCCAGTGGGGGGGCTTTCTGGAGTGCTGGTATGGGTTCTTGGGGTGGCAGCTCAGTCCCTCAAGCCTGATCTGCTGGCAGCTAACTCACGGCTGGTGGGCTGGCAGTTGACTCATGACTATTCCTTGAAATTCCATTTCAAGTAGGGTGCAAGGCCACCAAATTCAAATCCATGTTCCTACCATTTCAAGCAGGGTGCAAGGCCACAAAATTCAAGTGCAGTTTCTTACCACTATGAGCAGGGTGCAAGGCCACCGAATTCAAATGCAGTTTTCAACCACTTCAAGCAGGGTGCAAGGCCACCGAATTCAAATGCAGTTTCATACCACTTCAAGCTGGATCCATGGCCACCAAATTCAAGTGCAGTTTCATACCACTTTCAGCAGGGTGCAAGGCCACCAAATTCAGTACAGTTTCATACCACTTCAAGCAGGATGCAAGGCCGCCAAATTCAAGTGCAGTTTCATTCCACTTCAAGCAGGGTCGAAGACCACCAAATTCAAATGCAGCTTCATACCATTTCATGCAGGGTGAAACCACCATAAAACCACACAAAACACCAAACACAAAACACAAAACACCAAACACCAAACTCAGTTCAGTAGACATTCAATGTGTTCAGTTGATTCACAGCTCAGTCATCACCTCTCCCTCCCCCATCATGCAGAGACTGAGCCACACCCACACTTCCGGGTTTTATAAACACTCCCCCTCCCACTGGAAAAGGTGTGGCTTTCAGGGCATGATTGACAGGAGAGAGATTCTCAACAATTTTTAAACACTAATAACACTTTTATTTTTCATTGATGGGAAGAATTCTCTGCACCTGCTCAGCAGAGGGGGGACTGAGTAAGATGGCCAAAAATCACAGCCGTAAGTGGTAGCATTTTATCTTAAATCAATATACAGTGCAAACAGGAAGTAAGTGCATTTGGAGTAGGGCAAGGGCACCAAATTCAATGTAACTTGAAGCCAAAGCACCCGCTGCAATTTGCAGTAAGTAGTGACTTTCAACTTCAAGCTAAAGCACCCAAGCCACCATTTGCAGTAAGTAGTGCCTTTCAACTTCAAGCCAAAGCACCCACGCCACCATTTGCAGTAAGAAGTGCCTTTCAACTTCAAGCCAAATCACCCGCCACCATTTGCAGTAATTAGTGCCTTTCAACTTCAAGCCAAAGCACCCAAGCCACCATGTGCAGTAAGTAGTGCTTTTCAACTTCAAGCCAAAGCTCCCAAGCCACCATTTGCAGTAAGTAGTGCCTTTCAACTTCAAGCCAAAACACCCAAGCCACCATTTGCAATAAGTAGTGCCTTTCAACTTCAAGCCAAAGCACCCAAACAACCATTTGCAGGTAGTGCCTTTTACTTCAAACAAACCATATTTTCATTTTCAAACCACATTAAGGGTACTCACAGTTGTGTAGACATTTGTTCAGTGTTATTCAGAGCTCATAGAGACGTGACCCTTGGCTTCATCTATCTTGCAGAGAGTGAGTGAGGCACACCACTTCCTGGTTTTATAGTCCCTCCCCCTCCCTCCAGCAGGTGCAGCAGAGAGAATGGTGATTTTTTAAAATTTCAAGCCAAAGCTCCCAAGCCACCATTTGCAGTAAATAGTGCAATTCAACTTCAAGCCAAAGCACCCAAGCCACCATTTGCAGTAAGTGCCTTTCAACTTCAAGCCAAATCACATGCCATCATTTGCAGTAAGTAGTGCCTTTCAACTTCAATCCAAAGCAGCCAAGCCATCATTTGCAGTAAGTAATGCCTTTCAACATCAAGCCAAAGCACCCAAGCCACCATTTGCAGTAAGTAGTGCCTTTCAACTTAACTTCATGCTTCCATTTGCAGTAAGTAGTGCCTTTCAACTTCAAGCCAAAGCTCCCAAGCCACCATTTGCAGTAAGTAGTGCCTTTCAACTTCAAGCCAAAGCACCCGAACAACCATTTGCAGGTAGTGCCTTTTACTTCAAACAAACCATATTTTCATTTTCAAACCACATTAAGGGTACTCACAGTAGTGTAGACATTTGTTCAGTGTAATTCAGAGCTCATAGGGATGTGACCCTTGGCTTCATCCTTCTTGCAGAGAGTGAGTGAGGCACACCACTTCCTGGTTTTATAGTCCCTCCCCGTCCGTCCAGCAGGTGCAGCAGAGAGAATGGTGATTTTTTTAAACTTCAAGCCAAAGATCCCAAGGCACAATTTGCCTTTCAACCTCAAGCCAAAGCACCCAAGCCACCATTTGCAGTAAGTAGTCTTTCAACTTCAAGCCAGACCACCCAAGCCACCATTTGCAGTAAGTAGTGCCTTTCAACTTCAAGCCAAAACACCCAAGCCACCATTTGCAGTAAGTAGTGCCTTTCAACTTCAAGCCAAAGCTCCCAAGCCACCATTTGCAGTAAGTAGTGCCTTTCAACTTCAAGCCAAAGCTCCCAAGCCACTATTTGCAGTAAGTAGTGCCTTTCAACTTTAAACCAAAGCTCCCAAGCCACCATTTGCAGTAAGTAGTGCCTTTCAACTTCAAGCCAAAGCACCCAAACAACTATTTGCAGGCAGTGCCTTTTTACTTCAAACAAACCAATTTTCATTTTCAAACCACATTAAGGGTACTCACAGTTGTGAAGACATTTGTTCAGTGTTATTCAGAGAGACGTGACCCTTGGCTTCATCCATCTTGCAGAGACTAAGTGAGGCACACCACTTCCTGGTTTTATAGTCCCTCCCCCTCCCTCCAGGAGGGGCAGCAGAGGGAATGGTGAATTAAAAAAAAAACATTAATATCTCTCTGATTCTTCATCGATGGGAAAAATCCTCCGCACCTGTAAGGCGGAGACGGGCTCTGAGCGAGGTGGCAAAAAATGACGGCCGTAGGTGGCGGCGTTCTGTCGGAAATCGCAGCACAGTGGGCCAAAAGCGGTCAAGATCAGAGATTTAGTAATATAGATAAGAAGGAACACTGTTTAATGGAATGCTCCAAACATTTATTAAATAGCATCATTTTGTTGCATTTTTGATTTTTGATTATTAGTCAAATAATTCAGCTTTGAATAGGGTTGTAACTTAAAAGATGGTTTATGGCCATGAAGTATGGATGAGAAAAAATATTTTGAGTCTCTTGCGATCACTATCAATGATTATCAATACTGAATCAAGAATTGTACCTGTTTGATATTCTATATGAGAATTAATTAGAGGTAACATTTTGAAACCCCTCCCTGATTACCAAAGTCATTTCGGGTAACTGAAGGATATTAAATCGCTATGTGTTATTGATCTACATTCACCTCAATGTGCACAAATGCACAAAACAGCTTTGAAATGGGTTTGCTTAACATTCATATTTTGGTCAACATCATATAAACTCAGATTTTACAGAGAGATCAGTTGCAGGCAAAATTAAACTGGACATAAAACTGTGCTGAGCATTGATGTGTGGGACTCTGGTGCACACCAAATGACTTTGTTATTTGCATAATGGATGTTTCCACTGAGCTGAAAAGCTGCAAACAAAGTCTGCCATTAAATCGTCTCGGTGTAGCCGCGAGCAAATCACTGCGGTCTGTTGCTTTCCTTGTCTATTTAAAGACATGTCTGACATCAGGAGACATGACTGGACACCTTCAGACTCGACTGCAAACTGCTCACGCACCTTTCTAAGTTCACGGAGTGTGCTAAAAGAGAGTAGTTTTGCAGCATTTAGCTGCTGGGACTCTCGTTCCACTTAATTGGGGCAACCAGCCTGTTAGTGCGTAGTGTGTTCTCCACCAATGGCATGGTGGATGGCACAATGGCGCAGCAGTAGAGTAGCTGTCTTGGAGCGCCAGAGACCTGGGTACGATCCAGACTACGGGTGATATCTGTATAAAGTTTACACGTTCTCCCCGTGACGTGCGTGGGTTTTCTCCAGGATCTCCGGTTTCCTGCCACACTCCAAAGTCGTACAGGTCTCTTGGTTAATTGGCTTGGTATAATTGTAAATTGTCCCTAGTTTGTGTAAAACTAGCATTAGTGTGTGGGATCACTGATCTGCGTGGACTCGGTGGGCCAAAGGGCCCGTTTCCGTGCTGTAAATCTAAACTAAACTAAACTAAGCAGCTTAGTGCAGATACAACAAGTGCCACACAAATGCCAGGATCACAATGGAAAATGCCATCGGTGAGAATTTTTTGAAGACTCGTTATCTTTTTCTTCTTGCGTATGGCGTGCACCGCCTAAAGTTGTAGGACAACTTGTTCTATTTGATCTTATTTGATTGTGCACCCCAGGTTGATTGCATTCGTTGAAACATGGCGGACCACGTGAAGGTTGTAATCTTCCACCCCAAGACTTGTTATCATTTTAATCAACGAGCTTCTCTCCCTATTTCATAAATCCTGCAATTCCTAACAGAGCCTTTAGCAGAACTGTTTGACTTGAAATGTTAATTCTGTTTTTTTCTTCCCACCTGACCTGAGTATTTCTAGCCTTTCCTGTTGTTTTAATTTCAGATTTCCAGCATCTGCAGTTTTCTTTTTGATTTTGAAATGTACCCTTCTGGCCTTGCCAGGTTTGAAACAACATTATATTATCTCCTCAGAGTTAGTGGTTCAGAGAAAAACAAAATAATGATTTCAAAACTCACAAGCCTCTTGCTGAACATAATCAAGCAAATCGAGTGGGCTGAGATCTTCCTAGAGCTAGACGCAGCAATTTTTCATTGTAGTAGGTTTTCCAAAGTGAATTGTTACATGAACAGAGCTCAATTGAAATATTTTCCATTGCAAGACCACTTTGAGAAGCCAAAGAAGATAAATCAAACTAAATTCTGGCTGCTTTAAAAATATCCACTGCCCTATACTCCACAGCCCTCTGTCGCATAGAATTCCACAGATTCACCACCCTCTGACTAAATACATTTCTCCTCATCTCCTTCCTAAAAGAACGTCCTTTAATTCTGAGGCTATGGACTCCAGTCCTAGATTCTCCCACTAGTGGAAACATCCTCTCCACATCCACGCCTTTCACTATTCTATATGTTTCAATGAGGTCCTCCCTCATTCTTCTAAACTCCAGTGAGTACAGGCCCAGTGCTGACAAACGCTCATTTGCTAACCTACTCATAGGCTAACCTACTAATTCCTATTCTTGTAAATCTGCTCTGGACCCTCTCCAGAGCCAGCACCTCCTTCCTCAGAAACAGGGCAGGGAATGTTTAACTTGTAGATGCAATGAGCAATTAGGAAGGCAAATAGAATATTGGCCCTCATTGCAAAAATATATGGAGCTCAGATGTATGATTGTAAGCAAGCCTGTGGCAGGAGTTATACTGTGGAGATTACCCCTGCTGCACTGCATTGAGTTTTTGGTCTCTGTTTTATGAGAGAAAACAGTTCAGTGAAGATTTTTTACTGGTTTAATTCCTAGGAGAGTCTTATGAGGAAGGTTTTGAAGATTGGACCATCACTCACTGGTGAATTCTGGAATGAGAGCATCTTATTGAAATATCAAAGATGCTGAAGAGCTTGACATATTGGATTCTGAATGAACAGTTTCCATTGTAGTGGAATCTAGAACTAGAGATCATGTTTCAGAAGAAGAGGTCATTTTGGATGTATAGCCAAGTAATCCTTCTCTCAGGGGATCATGAGCCTTTGCATTTCTCTACTTTGATAAAGATAGGGAAGTAGCGTGGAAACCAAGAATAGATCTGCCATGAACTGTCTGAAGGACTTAATAGCCGACTTGTTTCATTGTTTCCATTGTCCTGGAGGGGTTTTAACTCCCTCTCTGGTTTATTTCCCACAGTCGCTGTTTCGTGCAGACAAAGCCTCATCATGCTGTAGCTTTGCTATTTGTACTTCAGCCAAATCTCCATTTTTCAAATGGGAACCCAGAGAGTTTTTAGCAGATTTTCCTTCCATAGAAGAGAACTTGACATCTGTTCTGGAATTTACTGCTAGATGTGAAGGTCTGTGTCCAACATTTCTGTCCTGAGTTATCCCCTGAGAATTGCTCGCAAATAATGGGAAATGTGTACACTTTAGAGTCATACAGTGAAGAAAAAGGCTTCGCAGCCCATTGTCGATCATCAAATTTCCATCTAGAAACATAGACATTGAAACATAGAAAAATAGGTGCAGGAGTAGGCCCTTCGGCCCTTCGAGCCAGCACCACCATTCAATATGATCATGGCTGATCAACTAAAATCAGTACCCCGTTCCTACTTTTTCCCCATATCCCTTGATTCCTTTAGCCCTAAGAGCTAAATCGAACTCTCATATTATTTTATGCTTCCCACATTCCCTTCCATTACCCCCCTGATTCTATCACTCATCTACATAGTAGAGGCAATTTAAGGTAGTCAATTAACTTACCAGCCCATGTGTCCATGGAATGTGGGAGACACCAGAGCACACGGAGAAAACCCTCCTGATCACAGGAAGAACATGTAAACTCCACAAAGGCAATCATATTGGTCAAGATTAAACTAAGATCACTGGAGCTGTGAGGGAACAACTCTGCCATCTGTTCCACTGTGTTGTTCTGAATTTTAACTCTTTGTTGCCAAATGGTGGATGCTTAGTATAGTTTCCAAATTAACTCATGTTATTAGTTAATGGGTTATGGTCTAAATTCTGACTCATGGGTTAATGTCAATACTAATTATCTCAAATGAATGTGGTCTATTCTTTGCAATCCTAATTCCTTAAATTATTTAAACTTTTAAAAAATATATATAAAGACAGCTAGGATTTTTGAGTTCAAATCCCTCAAATGGATTTAAGTCACCTGGTGGTTAGAACAATGTGAAATAATCTTATTGAAACTTAAGATTCAGAAGGGCTTGATATATTGGATACTGAATACATGGCTCTCGTTATTGGGGAATCTAGAACTAGAGATTTTGTCAGAAAAAGGGGTCATTCATCTCAGAGGTATTGGGAAGTAATCCTTCTCTCAGAGGGTCACGAGTCTGAAATTCTCTACTCCTGAAATAGGTATGAGCATGGTGTTGAAAACCAAGAATCGATCAGCCATGAACTGTTTGAAGGGCTATATGACCTGCCATTTCATTATTTTCAATGTTCTCTGAGAAATGTTGACTCTCTCTCTCTCTCTCTACTTTATTTTCCATAATCTCTGCCTCCTGTAGATAATGCCCCCCACCTGCTGTAGGTTTGCATGGGTATTTGTACATCAGCTAAATCTCCATTGTCCAAATAGAAACCTAGAGAGCTATTAGCTGATCTTACTTCCGTGCAAGGGAACTTTACATCTGTTCTGGAATTTACTGCTAGATATGAAAATCTGTGTGTGTCCAACATTTTGATCCTGAGTTGTCCCATGAGAATTGCTCGCAAATAATGGGAACTACATACAATGTAGTCACATAGCAAATAAAAAAGATTTGTAGCCCAAACTCTCACGGTCACAAAATAAATTAAAAAACACCACAACGACAGCCACACACAGGCAAGTGGGACCAGTGGAGATTGGACATATTGGTCAGTTTGGGCGTTGGGCTGAAGGGCCTGTTTCCATGCGCTAGGATTCTATGGCAGCCATATTGTTTAGTTTAATTTAGAGATACAATGAGTTCACACCGACACCGACCAGTGATCCCCGCATATTAACACAATCCTACATATACTAGGGACAATTTACATTTATACCAAACCAATTTATCTATATACCTGTACGTCTTTGGAGCGTGGGAGGAAACCAAAGATCTCGGAGAAAAGTCACGAGGAGAATGTATAAACGCCGTACAGACAGCACCCGTAGTCAGGATCAAACCCGGGTCTCCGGCGCTGCAAGCGCTGTAAGGCAGCAACTCTACTGTTGCGCCACCGTGCCGCTCTTTGGTCAGGATTGAACCAAGGTCACTGGAGGCGTGGGGCAGCAGGTCTACCAGCTGTACTTCTGTGTTTCAACTTTTTGTTGCCATTAGGTAGAGGATGCTTTGAACAGGTTCCGAATGAACTCATGTGGAATCGGATGGGTTAATTTCAATATTAATTTACTCAAATACAGCAAATATGGTCAATTGTTTGCAATCGTAATCCTCTAGATTATTTGAAATTTAAAAAGAAAGTACATAATCATGTATTGTCTTTCTGCTGTCTACATACAACAAAAGCTGTTCGCTGTACCTCGATACTTATGACAATAAACTAAACTAAACAATCATGCGTCTCAGAGTAGGATTAGATTCACCTGGAGATGAGAGTGGCAATGATTGAGCCACAGACACAGATTGTCTTGTTACTGTCCCTGACTTAAGCAGTCACAGTGTGGATATGTGACATTGGATGTAATGTAATTTTAACCAATCTGATATTAAGTGTTGTGTCATACACGATGCTGAAGCACCGTTAAGATTGCTTTGTGAAAAGCATGAAAGCGCTCAGTTTATTGACTCCCAACAAGGCTTCCAACATGATTAGTTCATCCAATCTGTTTACGTACAACAATATTGATCTTGGAAGCAGAATTGATTGATGGTTTCAGTACATTCAATTACATAGCCTTACTGTAACTACTTAGGCATCCTGAGATCATGGAGTTAAGAACCAAGGGCTGTGTTGTATCTGACTGCATGATGTCAAAAGTTTCACACGGAACAGACAGTTTTTTCAGCATAAGTGCTATTGAGTTCAGGATTTCTAAGCGACTATTTAATTCCCAAACTTGCTGGCCAAACATCAACAATTTCCTGGTTGTGCTTTGAAATCTGAAGTGGAAACTAATTGGCTGAAGTTTCCCACCAGTTGAATGTACAAAACCTTCACTATTTGGATGGAGGGGAACAGTTGAAAGTCCAAGCATAAGTGTAAAGGGCCTGTCCCACCAGCATGCAATTGCACGCTCGCGGGGCCGATCCCACTTCCAACCACGGAGCCGTCTGGAGTTGTGCGGGACTGGTCCCGACATCATACTCACCAATCAGCTGGGCAGGAGGCGGGCCGACTGAATTTGGACGTCGCCCGGCTTCGGGCGGTTACGTCATCACACAACGGCACGGTGGGCGGTGACGTCATTGCGCAACGCCTACTGCAATATCCAAATCAAAAGTGAGAGTAGGCACCTTCCTGACAGGGAATTGCCTACAGGGAATTTGTTCTGCTTCCATGATATGGGCTGTATCAGGATCAACTATCTCATTGTCTCTCGCTATTGTCTTCCGCCTCAGTAGCACTGCTTCCTCCAGTAAAGGTGTCTCTATATTTTATGAATGATTCCTTTACTTCTCCTGCTGTCCATTTAATTTGTTCTGGCACCGGCTTATAAGGAACCTTACTTCTTGCCCCCTCACTCACTACGCTATCCTTTTCCAATAAAGCTATCAGGGCCCGAGAATCCCCTTCCAATTTCTCCCTTACAGGTTCAAATTTAGTAGGTGGAGTCACAGATGCCATTGACTCCACTTGAGTGCCCTGTTCACAAGATGCGCACGGTGCCTTAGGATCGGAAACGTGAGATGGCTTGGAAGAAGTCTGTGATTCTATCCCAAAAAAGTCTGCCCATCTTTTTAAATACTGGTCTTCCTTCCCTTCAATGTCCACACTGACTACCGCGCTCTTGCTAAATTTAGTTGTTGTCGGGACCACTTACTCTTTAAAAGTTACTGGAGTCAACTCCCCTTTAAGAGTCTCCGCTCTTCTCTGCTCCTGCTTCCGATCTTTAACATCCTTCTTTTTCTTTCCAGAAATATCCAGAGAAGGACCAGCTCCCATTTCTTTTAGCTCTATGCCCAGCTTTGAGGCTGCCGTCCTCTAATGTGCTAACCTAACAACTTATTTATTCACGTTCCTCTTCGTATAATACATTCTCCATAATTCTATGTTCATTTCCTTCTTGCTTTTCCTTTATTGCTGGATAATTTTCTCTATGTATCTTATCCCAGTCACTGACTTCAGACCACCCATCGGCCATAATACACTTCTTAACTCTTAATTTAATTTTCCTGAAATTTTTCGTAACCTCTCATCTTTCAGAGGGAATTCATCACACATTATTTGTAATGGGCTTTCAGAAGTGGTAGTTAAATCCTTCTGCAGATTATTTCCCATGTTTTTGAACAATAGAAACAATACAGCTACAGATAAATTTCTGACTCACTAACACCTCACACATCTTCAATAATTCGCTCCTCCCTTTCAGTCTCCAAGGCTACCCAGATCGCTCCCGAACAATAGCTAACTTCTTGCAAGCGTTAACAGTCTCACACCTTTCTCACGCAATCGTACAGTCAACCCTTCCAATCGTTCTATTCAATCGTTCTATTCAATCGCTCTATAAAATTGGTCTATTCAATTTTGCAGTTTTGTCTCATTCACAACCACTCATCCAACTTTCAACCTGTAAACAGCTCCGAAAAAATTCTCAGCCTTCCAGATTAAGGTGCTTAATATTCAAATATCAGCACTCTCCCACTCAAAATACTTCAATTTAACAAAGACAAATAAACCCAAACCACGCAAGCAAAACTATACCCAAGCAAGAAATGAAACCACCTATTATAAGTAAACGGAAACACAATCCAATATAAACTACAAGCATTCACTTATGATCACAATTAAATCACACACTATTTTAATTCCACCTCGTGGTGTGTTCAGTCAACAGAACAATCCCTTGCCCGAAGCAATCGATCAGAAGGATACGAACCCCCGATCAAACAACCATGGATCGGACTTCAATACTAATACAATCCCAATCAAACCAAATTCTTACACATTAACTTTAATCCACTATTACCCCAGTTTCAAAATTCTTAAACAATACACAATCATTACAATATAACAATTCACGATCTTAACGCTTTCCAAATGTATCCTACACGCGACAAAGTATTTATACACAATTCAAGTCTGAAGGAAATATGTACTTAAGATTCACTAAATCCTATCACAGGCAATCACTATAACCACAACACACTAACAGCAATCTTTAATACATTTTCAAAAGCAAGTTATAATATTTTAATCCAGCGTCCCGCTGCTATCAACCAGTAAACCTCTCCCTCCGATACAGAAGACTTTCCCATTCCTAGGGTACTCTTCGCTGAGGGGTACTAGTTCTTAATTAGCTACTCTTTACCTTCTACTCACACTAAATGCTTAGACTTAGGGGTACCTTTCCTGTTGGGTTACTATTACTAAAAATTACTTTCCCTCTCTCAGTTAATAACTCTTCGCTATCAGCTACTAATCAACAATCAGAGGGGTACGAACTCCAGGTTGCTCAGGCCAGGATTCGGAATCGATCTTAAACACAACGATACACACTTCAAAGTTTTTATATAATACACAGAATTCTGACAAATATGTGCACACTTTAAATTGTCCAGTACCTCAATTCTGAATTTAGTGACTTCAAATTGAAAAATATCAATTTGCTCTGATCTGACCAATTAGCTTTTTGGTGCGTAACTCGACGTATGCAAATTCAAATTCAAATTTAGTTCGGATGTAGAAATCTCGAATGGATTAGAGTATTCTCAACCAATCTAAACTCTAACCACCGAGAGCCCGATGCCTTTATGAGGGTCCTCCCTCATCTTTTCAGTGATCCGGATACCTCAAACAGGCATGGACCTTAACCAACATAGACTCACCCTGTTAAAAAGGCTTCTTCCTTTCCACCTGCTTGGCACCGGGTGCCAGCGCGTAACCTCTTCACGCTGCCAATCGAAGCTGATTTTTGGAGTGTGCTTCCAATCTATGCTCCCAGCAACGACGCAGTGCTTAGCCGCTTAGCACTGTTACACCCAGGTCGTCTTGAAATATCCACTCAATTGCACACCCGATCTGGATAGGGCATCGAACCTCTAGTTTTATTTTTTTACGGAATAGTTTTGGGGTTTTAGGCAGCAGCTGCAGCTACAGACTACAACCGAGTTTTATGGGCCTTTAACCCAAAGGAGAGGGCCTTTAACCCAACCCTAGTATGGCCTCTAACCCCAAAGGCACTTTTGCCCCCAGTGCTTGCTAGGCTCTGTTCTACGATCTCGTTGGGATCCTTTCCCAAGCCCACGAATGATCGATCTGCTCTGACTAGCGGTGATGGAAACCGATGCAAAAACCGCACTGTGGCGCCGATTTCTGCACTCGCGATCGGGACAGCTTAACACCCTTAATCGTAAGCTTATGTTTGGGGGTCTGTTGAGATCCTGGACGAGCCCCCAATGTAAATACACTCTTCTAAGCTTCCCCCCCCCCCCCTCCCCCGTGTCTAGTTCAGTCAAAAAAACACTGTCAAGCACTGGAACAACTAATCTTTATTTTTAGATTGAACAGCAAATTCCCCTATACGATACCTAAACCACCGCGGGTTTGATCCTTGTACAGCCTGGTCAAGTCCTTCAGCCATGTGCAAGCAGAAACACTCTAAAAGGTCTCGCAGTCCCAAGCACTCTTCCAGAAAATCGACAAAGGACCTCGTGGGGGCTGCCTTTTATAGGTCCTCATACCTTGAGGGGCCAAACTACATAGGGGTGGTCTCTTTACAATCCAATCAAAATATTAATTACAACAATACATTATTGACAGTTACCCAAACCAATAACAAAATCCCTATACATTGTTTCAGGAGAAGCTTCTGGAAGAAGCTAACTTAACTTGAATAATGCAACATTTACCCTGGAATTGAAAACAACCCAGCCAGGGCTTAACACTTTGACCAATCAACAAACAGCAGGGTAACTGTCGAGCAACATTATTTACAATAAATACAATGCTTTTGCAGTAATCCAATCAACTTCTCTGGAGGTCTTCTGCAGAAATGTAATTCATTCTGTCAATTGAACAAATACTCATACATTTCTTATCTGCAACACTGATCTGGGCCCTAGACTTATTGGCACCATCAACAGCTTGTCTTGTACCTGCAGAAACACAGACTTGACCAAAATGGCCTAACAATGCATGAAGCCTTTACAAAATTTTGGTGCTATTCCTGCTCTGTTTCAGCCAGGATTTACACTTATATATAGATTTTAAGGTCAGTCATGTTACAACAAAACTCCAGGTACACTAAAGAACTTGTGGCACGTAAGTGCTTTGTAAAAATAATTGGACTGCAACTGTTCTAGAAGAAAGCTTGCTATCACTTTCTCTTAGGTAATTAATTTGAGCAATAAATATCAGCCTGGCAAATATAGTAAAACTATACAGATGTGAAATATCAGCTAATGGAAATCTAAAATAAAAACAACAATTTCATTTTCCTTTTGCTCTGCTGTAGAAACAGAGTATTTCCAGCATTTACTGCATCCAGTAAGTGCTGGCCTTGTTAAGCCAATTATTTAAAAGAGATGTTAGGATCACTGAATGTATAAGTTGGTGACTCAAAAAGCCCCTTCAAATAATTACTCACTGTTGAGCCAGGATTAGGCCTTCTACACTTGGAATTTTTCACAACCCCTGTGGCCACTAACTGAGTGGAGCCAGGAGAATGAGTAATCCTCTGCTGTCAAATAAATTATAATTACCCCATCACTACCCAAACTCTTAAAAGCCTGGCCGGAGGTAACCATCCATGGCGCAAAATTCAGTCCATTAGACCCATTGACTCTCAGCCAGACGCTTCCTTTTGTATTTTCCTTGATGTTTTCACTGAACCTCTGCCAACCATTTTGGTAGCAGTCCCCCATCACTCCTGTTTGACTCTCTGCCTGAACTCAACTGTGACCCTCTCCCTCTCCCTCTCCCTCTCCCTCTCCCTCTCCCTCCACTCTTTCCCACTCCCTCTCTTTCCCACTGCCATCTGCCGCATCAAATGAAGCATCTTCCACCACAGCAAATACCTGGAGTACAATTTCTGTACACTTTGCTAACCGGAATGTGCTTGGGTATGGCGATGCTTTACTGGACTGTATGCAAGGAAATAATTTCACTGTACATTTGCATGTTTGACAGCAAAAGCACCATTGAACCATTGGAACAGTACACCACAGTAATGAGCCATTCAGCCCACAATGTTTGTGCCAAACTTGATGCCAAGTTAAACTGATCTCATCTGCCTGTGCACAATCCATATCCCTCTATTCCATCATAAAGCCTCTTAAATGCTACTATAGTGCCTGCCTCCACCACCATCCCTGGCAATGTGTTCCAGGCCCCCTCTATTCTCTGTGTAAAAAAACTTGTTTAGCGGCATGGTGGTGCAGCGGAGGAGTTGCTGCCTTATAGCGTTTGCAGCGCCGGAGACCCGGGTTCAATCCCGACTATAGTTGCTGCCTGTATGGAATTTGTACATTCTCCCTGTGTCCTGCGTGGGTTTTCTCCGAGATCTTTGGTTTCCATCTGCACTCCAAAGAAGTACTGGTTTGTAGGTTAATTGGCTTGTTTAAAGTGTAAATTGTCCCTAGTGAGTGTAGGATAGTGTTAATAGAAACATAGAAAATAGGTGCAGGAGTAGGCCATTCGGCCCTTCCAGCATGCACCGCCATTCTATATGATCATGGCTGATGTGCGGGGTTCGCTGGTCGGCACGGACCTGGTGGGCTAAAGGGCCTGTTTTCATGCTGTATCTCTAAACTAAGCTAAACTAAATGAAAACATCTCCATTAAACTTTCTCCATCTCACATTGTAACCATGCCCTCTAGTGTTGGTCATTTCCATCCTGAAAAGAAGGTTCTGACGGTCTACCCTATCTATGCCTTTCATAAATTTATGTACTTAGAAAAAGTCATTCCGCTCCACCCCACCAATGTCCCTCCATTTTTCCCAGTACATCTTTAATTCATATTATCAATGGGCTCTGCTAGAATTGCGTCCGTAATATACTATAAATTGTCAATGGCATAAGGTAAAATCAAGATTAATTTAGTCCTTTTGTCTTCATGAACTACCTGAGTAATGGCCTTGTGCCTTATGATATCTGATCCTCAGAAAATGTATATATTTCTTGTTCACTTCCATTCTTGTGCATGGTATAATTCTATTTGGCTTATGACAGATGCATTATTTTATAATGGCCTCATAACACTTGCCTGATAACTGGCAAAGATAAGGATTTGGGTCAGATGATTACATGTACCGAATACAGCAGGTGCCCTTGCACTGCCAAAACAGTGGGGGGATGGGGAGTGAGAGCAAATTTACGGGGTATAGAAGAGACCCTGGTGAGAGCCTCATCTATAGTAGAAGAGGGGACCCCCGTTCCCTGAAGAATGAGGACATCTTCAATGCCCTAGTTTGGATCACCTCATCCTGGGTGCAGATGCGGCATAGACGGAGGTCTACATCTTCCCATCTCCTCCCCTTTCAGCTTCTGGCAGAGACCACTCCCCCCCTGTAACTCACCGGTCTCTTCTATACCCTATAACTCTGCTCTCACTCCCCATCCACCCACTCATAACAAGGGCAGAGTCCCCCTTGTCCTCACCTTACACCCTACCAGCCGTCACATACAACAGATAATCCTCCAACATTTTTGCCATCTCCAACAGGATCCCACCACTGGCCACATCTTCCCATCTCCTCCCCTTTCGGCTTTCCGCAGAGATCGCTCCCTTCGTAACATCCTGGTCAATTCATCCCTTCCCACCCAAACCACCGCCCCTCCTGGCACTTTCGCTTCAAACCGCAGGAAATGCTACACTTGTCGCTTTACCTCCCCCCTTGACTCCATTCAAGGACCCAAGCAGTCTTTCCAGGTGCGACAGAGGTTCACCTGCACTTCCTCCAACCTCATCTATTGCATCCGCTTCTCTACGTGACAGCTGCTCTACATCAGTGAGACCAAGTGTAGGCTTGGCGATCGCTTCGCCCAACACCTCCGCTCGGTTCGCAATAACCAACCCGATCTCCCAGTGGCTCAGCACTTCAACTCCCCCTCCCATTCCGAATCCGACCTTTCTGTCCCGTGCCTCCTCCATGGCCAGAGTGAGGCCCACCGTAGATTGTAGGAGCAGCACCTCACATTCCGCTTGGGTAGTTTACACCCCAGCGGTATGAACATTGACTTCTCCAATTTCAGGCAGTCCCTGATTTCTCCTTCTTTCCCCACCCCTTCCCAGCTCTCCCACAGCCTACTGTCTCTGCCTCTTCCTTTCTTCTTCCCACCCCCCACCCCCACATCAGTCTTAAGAAAGGTCTTGACCCGAAACATCGCCTATTTACTTCGCTCCATAGATGCTGCCTCACCCGCTGAGTTTCTCCAGCATTTTTGCCTTCCTTCGATATTCCAGCATCTGCAGTTCCTTCTTAAGAATTTATAAGAATAATTCCTTATAGACTTTATTCCTTATGGAATAGGAGGTTGGTGGATGATCTTGTATAGGTGTATAAAATCATGAGAGGTATGGAATGAACCCTAGCCATACTGGTACATTACTCAATATATGTACTCTATTTTTGTTTAATATATTCTTGTATTGCAGATCTGAAACACAACATCAACTGGTTGCTCTTATCTGTTCAACCAGTTACAACCTCAACATCTAACAGATTTATCAACTGCAATTTCCATTTCCTAAATCCAAGTGGATGGTACTCAGTGTTCTTTCGATTTATATCATGACCTTTTGCCAATTCTTTAATTGTTCATTCCAGCATTTTTATACTGTTGATGTCAAGTCAACAGGTATACGACCCCTATTTTCTCATTACATCCTTTCCTAATAAGTGGAGCTTACATTTGCTTCATTCCAATGTGTGGGAACCATCTAGAAAGTGCAGAATATTGGAAGATGACAACCAATGTATTCACTACCACCTGAGCCACCTTCTTCAAAATCCCATGATCCAAGGCATTACGTCCTGAGGATTTAGTGCCTTAGGGTCCCATTTACTTAGTTTAGTTTAGTTTAGTTAAATTTTGTTTAAAGATACGGCATGGAAACAAGCCCTTCGGTCCACTGAGTCCGTGCCAACCAACGATCACCTGTACACTAGTTCTATCCCACACAGTAGGGCCAATTTACAGAGGCCAATTAACCTACAAACCTGCATGTCTTTGGAATGTGGGAGGAAACAGTAGCACCTGGAGAAAACCCACGTGGTCACAGAGATAACGTACAAACCTTGTACAGACAGCGCCTGTAATCTGGATCAAACGCGAGTCTCTGGAGCTGTAAGGCAGCAACTCTACCTCTGCGCCACTGTGCCGCCCCAATCCAATCCTATTTTTCTACTAATAGCCAATATCCTCTTTCACAAAGATCTGCAATCCTCAACTATTTCTGGGAGGTTTACTGTCTTGTTCCATTCACACAGGCATAACATGTGTCTTCAGAGCATTTCAAACAACAATGTAGTGGTTTGAAGCAACTATGAATAGATTGCTGGAGCACTGGCCCAGGGAGCTGCAAGTCTGCAAAAAGGTGAAACCAGATCAATGTCCACAGTTGACCATCATTCTTGCAACGTCTGGCAGAAGTAAATAGAGTGTTGCCATGCTGTAGATGATGTGAACTTGATGATAGGGCTAAGGGAATCAAGGGATATGAGGAAAAAACAGGAACGGGGTACTGATTTTGGATGATCAGCCATGATCATATTGAATGGCGGCGCTGGCTCTAAGGGCCGAATGGCCTCCTCCTGCACCTATTGTCTATGTTTCTATGGTGCTAATCAGAGTACAGTGAGTTGCTAACCTTGAATCAAACGCTTTTAAACGAAACTCATGAAAGCATGGCATGCTTCGAAAGAATCTAGGTCAATAATTTGTACGTTGTGCTAGCAGGTTTGCTAATGCAAGTAATTCGCTTGGACCTTCATCATGTGTGCTTAACCTTCTTAAGACTGACTGTAGGGGTGGGGAGAGTGCTGGAAGACAGGCAGGAGTGGAACCCCCCTCAGCTGTATCCACCTATCACTATCACGTATCTGAAGAATGGTCTTGACCCGAAATGTCACCCATTCCTTCTGTCCAGAGATGGTGCCTGTCCCGCTGAGTTACTTCAGCATTTTGTGTCTACCTGCCACCTATCACTTGCCAGGTTTTGTCCTGCCTCAACCTCTCTTTCAGCTTCACCCCCCTATTACTATTAGTCTGAAGAAGGGTCCTGACCCAAAACATCATCTATCAATGTTATCCAGAGATGCTGCCTGACACACAAAGTTACTTCTTCACTTTGTGTCTTTTTGTATAAACTAGCATCTACAGTTCCTTGTGTCCATGAGATTTGGGCTGTTTTGCAAATTTCTGAAATACTTTTCCATTGGCCTTAATGTCCATGGCATAGCCACAGTTATGTAAAGAAAGGAACTGCAGATGCTGGTTTACACCGAAGATAGACACAAAATGTTGGAGTAACTCAACGAAGAAGGAGAAGTGGAAGAGATGATGTTTCGGGTTGGAACTCTTTTACAGACTCAATTATGAAATTGTCAATACCACAAATATTAATCTGCATATTTGCATTAATTGGAACTACCGATTAAGAGACTTTTTCTGAGGAATTTGACTCACATAGCACAATATATATGGAATATATATGGGCAGAATGGTGGCTCAGCTGTATAGTTTATGCCTTACAGTGCTTGCAGCGCCGGAGACCTGGGTTCGATCCCGATTACGGTGCTGCCTGTACGGAGATTGTACGTTCTCCCCATGACCTACGTGGGTTTTCTCCGAGATCTTCGGTTTCCTCCTGCACTCCAAAGACTTACAAGTTTGGTTAAATGGCTTGGTATAAATGTATTAATGCAAAATTGTCCCTAATGTGTATAGGGTTCTTGGTTCCTGTTCTTGGTTTCTTGGTCCTCCAAAATATTCCAAATGGAATTTAAACTGGAGGTGGTGGAGGGTAGTGTTAATGTGTAGGAATCGCTGGTCAACGTGGACCCAGTGGGTCTAAGGGCCTGTTTCCGTGCTGTATCTCTAAAGTAAACAAAACAAAACTAAAAATATAGTTATTTTTAACATGGGTCTGGAGTGAAACCATTTTTGAGTCTGACCTACTTTTTTTTAAATCACTTTTGCATTTATTTTGTTTTCATTCCCAAGCGTCAAACACAATTTTGCTGGTTGTCAGAGCAAGCATAAGGGGCAAAATAATTTACTCCTATTTCTATTTCGTACACCTTTATGTTGTCAAGGTGACTCCTGTTAAAATATACTAATGTTGATAATGGTGCTGAGTGATTTAAAAAAAATATATTCACTACAAAATACAGGGTACATAGAACATAGAAATATACACCAGAGGAACAGTCCCTTTGGCCCATAATATTAAACTAATCTCAGTTGCCTGCACATGGTTCATATCCCCCCAATCCCTATATATCCATGTGGCTTTTTGAAAGTCTTATAAACACCATGATCGTATATGCTCCATCACCACCTCTGGCAGTACATTCTTGGCACCTACTGCAATCCTTGTGTAAAAATGAAAATGCCCTGCACATCTCCTTCAAACTGTACCCTTCACACTTGGAAGTTATGCCCTCTAGTTTATCTAGGAAAAATGTTTCTGACTGTCTATCCTATCTATGCCTCTCATAATTTTATATACTTTTATTAGGTCTCCCCTCAACCTCCAGCAATCCGGAGATCGAGGTTATAAAAGTGGGAAATTGAAACAAAGAAATAACTAAAATGTGTAGGAAGGAACTGCAAATGTATAGGAAGGAACTGCAGAGTAACTCAGCGGGACAGGCAGCATCTCTGGAGAGAAGGAATGGGTGACGTTTCATCTGAAGAAGAGTCTCAACCCGAAACAGCACCCTTTCCTTCTATCCAGAGATGCTGCATGTCCCGCTGAGTTACTCCAGCATTTTGTCTCTAATAACTAAAATGCATTGTGTATGTAATAGATATAAGTGGGGATAGGAGAATGGATAGGACTGTAGACCAGACTGATATTCTTTCTTGTGTCGGAAAGAATGGCAAATGTTGGTTTAAATTGAAGGTAGACACAAAATGCTGGAGTAACTCAGTGGGACAGGCAGCATCTCTGGAGAGAAGGAATGGTCGACGTTTTGTGTCGAGACCCTTCTTCAGTCTGAACATTGGAACACATCCTGCAGATTTGTACTGAATTCCTGTCAGTGACTCCGGGATACCTATATTTGATCACGCACGGAGCCCCCGAGGTTGATGTCAGAGCACTGATACTTGCGCTGGAATTGCTGACACAAATTCCATCATTGATGTAGGAAGGAACTGCAGATACTGATTTAAACCGAAGATTGACACAAAATGTTGGAGAAACCCAGCAGGACAGGCAGCATCTCTGGATAGAAGGAATGGAATGGATGATATTTCGGGTCGAGACCCTCCTATAGACTGAGTCAGGCAGGCACGTGCCGTCAGGGTAGGCAAGGTGGGCACTGCCTACCCTGACTAAAATTATGACATGGTAATCAATCATTAAATATAACTAGTATAGGCATGGGAGAATTATGCATATCTAAGAGACCGATCTCTTAAGTAGGCATAATTCTCCGTGCCTTTCAACCGCAGCACTTGTAACACGGGAAGGTCTGTGCAGCCCACGTGCCGTCAGCGCTGCCTGAAGCCATCAATTTCAAGCGGAGCTGATGGCAGCTGAAATTCTGCCTTTGCTGTACTGCGCATGCGCATGCGCAACGCAAGTTTCTTGGCGGGTTTTTCAAATATGGATTGTCATTATCTGAAGGGTATGTTAGGAAGCAAAGAGAGAAGAATGGAGTTCGTGCACCTATACCGTGGTAAGTACATTTCTTGGTACTTTATGTTTTTAAATACAGTACTTCCCGGGGTGGGTGGGGGGAAGAGCTCCTTTCACAGTGTTTGAGGAGTCTGGCCCGGGGTAAAGTTGCAGGGAGGGCAGGAGCATTGTGAAGGAGGGGATCGGGGCTAGTAACCCACTTGCGACTCTCGGGCACGGAGCCACCGCATTGTGGCCAGGGAGCGAATTAGCTCGGGTGGCTGCTGCAGCGCTCCGGGCACGGACAGCAGACTGCGAGCGGCCGCCGTGACCAGACAGCAGAACCGGCTGCCACTTCAGCCCCTCCTGCTGGTCTCCGCTCACCTCTGGCAGTGTTCTCCGTCTGAACACCTCTCTCCTGCCGCTCGCCGGCCGGCTTCCCGCAAATCCTTATATTCCGACAGCGCGCTCAAGGGACCAATTGAGGTTACTCGGCTATGGGAATTTAAGGATTTGCGGGAAGCAACTGACATGAGTGAAGCCGGCGAGCGGCAGGTGAGAGATGTTCAGACAGAGAGCACTGCCAGAGGTGAGCGGGCCGGCAGAAGGCGCTGAAGTGGCGGCCAGTTCTGCTGTTGGGTCCCGGTGGCCGCTCGCTGACACCCGAGCTGCTTCCCTCCCCGAAAGTGGCGGCCAGTTCTGGTGTCCGTGCCCGGAGCGCTGCGGCAGCGGTGAGTGAGTCTGATATGATCTCCGACCCCCTCCTTCTCAACACTCCTGCCTTCCCGGCATCTTTAATCCTTGGCACAAGCTCTCCACACGCTGTGAAAGAAACTCCCCCTCCAATTGGACCCTTGAATTAGTATTGTCATTCAATAAGATGACAACTGATTCAACGTCCCGGTGTGCTCCCGATTTTCCTACCATCTCTCCACCTGCCTTCATCCTCCGTCCCCCACCTCTTCAGTAATTTAAAAATGAAGGCGATTTAGAAGCCTTGGGCAAATTGAATTGTTACTTATTTTTAATTTTTATTTTTAAGGAGAGAACAATCTGCGCATGCGTGGTTTAAGATTTAAAAAAAAGCTGCCTGCCTAACCTTGAGTAATTACTCACGGCACGTGCTTGGAGTCAGGGGAGAGGGAGATACAGAGATATGGATGTTTAAGGTGTGAAAAGAGGTTGGAGATCAAGGAACATGTGGAATAGATCATTGAGAGCAAGGAGAAGGTAACAACAAAGCAAACAGAGATAAAATGTAAATGAGGACTGTCAGATTAGTCAGAGAACTAGGAAGGGGGAGGGATGGAGAGAGAGGGAAGGCAAGGGTTACTTGAAGTTAAAGAAGTCAATATTCATAGCTCTGGGATGTAAGCTGCCCAAGTGAAATATGAGGTGTCGTTCATCCAATTTGCGCTGGGCCTCACTCGGACAATGGAGGAAGCACAGGACAGAAAGGTCAGTGTGTTAATGGGAGTTGGAATTAAAGTGTTTAGCAACCGTGAGATCAGGTAGGTTTAGGGAGACTGACCTTAATAGTAATTGAGTTCAATTCACATCAGAAAAGGCAAAGTCAGTGCTCGGGAGCCTGCTAAGCCTTGGTTAGTAGCTTTGTTTGACAAGACCTGGTTTTCATCACTTGCTACAAAATTTGGGCCATTGGATCAATAGTCTTGTCCTTCTGCTCAAATGATGCTAATTAATGTCTCCAATTTAGGGAACATAATCTACTCTGTGGTACTTAAATAGCAAAAATAAGGGGTTTTTTTTGCAGTCAATTATAAAATACATGCAAACTGCCTTATGCCTCCTGTTTTTGGAAACTAATATGCAAAGGTCTGTGTAATATAGCATTTTCATTCATTGAAACACATGTGATAAACATTCATACACAGTGTAAGATGTATAATGGTCAAATTATTTACAGACACTGGGTCTATAGTAACGTGATTATTTCTGTATGTTTTGGATGGTTGTCATAATAGTTAGAAACTTGAAAGAACGTATGTTTTCTAAACTCTGTGAGTCTGAGAAAATCATTTGCAGCTCCCGTGATTCCTTTATACCCTATGTTAATATGATCAAGAAGGAGGGATTAATTTCATAATGTTAGGCATCGTAATGAAACGCTGTTACATGCAGATGCAAGTTTTGACAAGTTATTGAATTATCCAATGTTCAATTAATGGCACTGGTTGCAGAAATTCCTTAACAGTTTCCAATTTTTGTGATTAATACAGTTCCTGAAGTAATATTAATGTAAAAAAATCTGATAGTTTGTTAGGGCTCAGCAGTAGCGTTGCTGCCTTACAGCGCCAGAGACCCGAGTTCAATTCCAACTACGGATGCTGTCTGTGCGGAGTTTATACGTTACCCCCGTGACTGCATGGGTTTTCTCCGAGATCACTGGTTTCACTTCAGGTATGTAGGTTAGTTGGCTTGGTGTAATTGTAAATTGTCCCTAGTGTGTGTAGGGTAGTGTTAATGTGCGGGGATTGCTGGTCAGCGTGGACTAGGTGGGCCGAAGGGCCTGTATTCGCGTTGCATCTCTAAAGTAAACTAAAGTTTGTAAGCAAGATAACAAGTCAGCAAGATTGCGTTATCTGCCAATTTGTTAATCTCCAATGAAACATGATACTGATTTTCCACATTGGATCCTTGTTTGGTTTAGTTTTGCTATAAGATGCTGCTGGTCAGGGGCGGAAAACCCGGGGGGGCCAGAGGGGACACGTCCCCTCCATGTTTTGAGAGGTGGGGGACATCCCCCCCCCCCCCCAAGTTTTTGTAATACGGATTTTAAAATCCGGTGATCGAGGGAGCCAATTGGAGGGGAGAGACGTCGGTCGGCAGGCAATGGGGGCGGAACATGATTCAGCGCGATGATTGGAGGAGGGTGGAGTGGGGGGTGGGACTGAGGATAGAGCGCGGTGATTGGAGGAGGGAGACGTGACACAGACCTGCTCTTCATCCGCAACCAGGATGATCCCGGACAGGTCTCCGGCGCTGTCCTGTCCCCTCCCGAGTACCCCCAACCCCCCCCGTGGGTGGCCAGAAAGGTCGGCAGCAAAGATCCTCCGCTATAGGATCTTGGATCTTTGGTCGGCAGTCAGACGGGCCAGCGCAGAGAAACAGCGCTAAACCCAGCTAACTCTGCCTGTCCCTCCCGCCAGGCGAGCTTACAACCCTTCCTGGACTTGCGGGAAATATGGCCAGCGCGGAGAAACAGCGCTGGCATCCCGTCAGTCCAGACAGGGCTGTAATTAACCCGGTGAGACAGGCAGAGTTGAGCTGCATTTAGTGCTGGATTGAACCTCCGAAGCCTCGCGCACATGTGTGTGAGTGCGCATGCGCGCGTGGCCGCCAAAAAATTGTGTCCCCCGTCCCCTCCAGGTTTTGATAGCGAGTTCCGCTCTTGCTGCTGGTGACTTCCCTACCTCGAGCTAGCGGATATTAAATTGCACTTTTGTTCCTCAGAGTCTATTGAGCAATGAAGAGCAGCCCAATTTCTGCAATCATGAGTTGCGCTGCATAATAATATAATCTGCCGCAGACAAGACGGCCGAGAAAATGAAGTGGGCACCCAGAGTGGGCGGGGTGGGGGGGGAATGAAGGGAGGGGTTGGCGAGATTGAAGGGGGCACCCAGCATTGGAGTGGGGGGGGGGCAGACAATGAAGGGGGCGAGAATGGAAACTAAAGGGGATCCGGTGGGGGGGGCGCCGAGAATGAAGGTTAGGGGGAATGGGCTGCTGCCATGTATAGCTGCAGGCAGTAGATAGGATGTGTAGGAAGGAACTGCAGATGCTGGTTTAAACCGAAGATCGACACATAAAGCTGGAGTAACTCAGTGGGACAGGCAGCATCTCTGGAGAGAAGGAATGGGTGACGTTTCGGGTCGAAACCCTTCTTCAGACCCAAAACATCACCCAATGCTTCTCTCCAGCGATGCTGCCTGTCCCACTGAGTTATTCCAGCATTTTGTGAATATCTATTGTCTGTAGATAGGACCGTTTGATGAACTTTTGCAACTTTGTCGGTGTCAAAACGTGACAACACTTGTGTGCTGCTTAGGTGAGGTCTGCTGAATGAGTTTTGTCTGCAAACCCAAGCATTTCACTGCACCAAGGGACATGTGACAATAAAGTGTCAATGGATTTAATGCCAATAAAATAGGTGCAACATTATCTCATTTGTGCACCGGTATTTTTGTGCATGTGTTTCAACTTGTCAAGATATTAGTATGAGAAATGAAGTGGTTTACTATGCGCACCACTCCTTTATGGTAACAGCAGAGTGAGAATCACTATCGAGCCACAGCAGTTTGTGCAGGTACTGTTAGTGACTGCCAACAGCATACAGAGTAGGTAGACTATAAAGTCAATCAGTGTGCAGTATTGACTTGATACCAGTGCTACCATTTCAGAAACTGCAGCCTACTGTTACTCGCCCACTGTTGAAACATCTGTTGAACAGCTACAAGCACTCTGCAAGCTCATTAAATAAAGGTTGATTTATGTTTTACTGAAGGGTGCCGTAATTGCACCACTTTTTGGAGCTTTCCTCCCTTTGCCTTAAGTTTAAGAAGTCTCCAGGGGATAGTTGGTAATTTTCCGAAGCACATGCTTTTTTATTTAACCACTCATGAGGTTAAATCATATTGATGAACTTGTCCTTCTCCAATTCTTGATGTATGCCTCCTCTTATGTACCGCCTTCCCCTGAAAAATAAAGAGAAACTGTGCCTGTACATCAAGCATCATGTTTCTATGGTGTTAGAGGCCAACTTGCTCACTCCAATCAACTTTCCCACCGATCTGCATTTTAGGTCGAAATCCCTCAAAACCTATCCTGTCCATGTACCTGTCCAAATGTCTTTTACACATTGTGATCGCACCTGCTTCGGTGGCTCGTTCCATACACCCACCTCCCTTTGTTTAAAAAAAGTTGTCCCTCAGGTTCCTAATTTCCCCCCCACCTTAAATCTATGTTATGACTATCAATGTACGTTCCAGCTCACCCCCTCCATGACACACTGGTCAACCTGAGGAGCACCCTTCGCAATAGATGGTTCCGTCAAGATGCAGCACGGAACGCCACAGGAGATTTTTTGTCCCTGTGCTATGAAACTGTACAACTCCTCCCCCTTCTGTCATGGGGTAGACTGACTCCCCTTCCTTCAGTTTCACAACAGTTATAAGATCATAAGTGATAGAGGCAGAATTAGGCCATTTGGCCATTCAATCATGGCTGATCTATCTCTCCCTCCTCACCCCATTCTCCTGCCTTCACCCCATAACCCCTTATGTTTAAAGGGCCTGTCCCACTTGGGCGTCATTTACGCGACACGATTACGCATTACGCGCGTATGGCGTGTGGTGAGGCGTGGTGGCATAGGCAGTGACGCGCGGTCTTGCGCGGCGCCGCACGATTTTGGGACAGGCCCTTAAGTTTTCAAAGGCTCACATAAAAAACAAAAACTGCAATTTATATTAACTTTAATATTAGTTAGATTGTGCGTAGCATTAACAATATCACCAGGAAATAATTATAAATCTCGTGGATCACAGCAATGACACTTGTTAACCCCTTGCCAGGGACAGTTTCTTCCCAGCTATTATCATGCAACTGAATAACCAACCTACCACATCCAGAGAGCAGTGCTGAACTACTATCCACCTCTGATGTCCCTCGGACTATCCTTGACCGGACTTTGTTCAAAGTTCAAAGTTCAAATTTACTTGTCACATGCACCATAAGGTGCAGTGAAATGTAATTTACCATGCAACATAACAATTGCTGGCTTTACCTTGCACTAAATGTTATTCCCTTATCATGTATCAATACACTGTAATTGGATTGATTGTAATCATGTATTGTCTTTCTGCTGACTGGTTAGCACGCAACAGAAAAAGCTTTTCACATGACAATAAACCGAACCAAAGGTCATTTTTCCAATCAATGCTATGTTCACTGATGATCCTTAGGAATGATGGAACAGGCTCTAATGGAACAAGAACACACAGGTCTGTGTTTGTGATTCTCCACGACAGAGAGCACGAGATTTCAATCATGGCACTGTGGGTGGTTGCCACATCGAGTGAAGGCACTGCCTGTCCAGGAACAGAAAGATAAATCACCACAGATCAATCATTCCATTAAATTACTCTCCTTAAAGTATGTCCTTTAATTTACTTGTTTAAGAAAGAACTGCAGATGCTGGAAAAATCAAAGATAGACAAAAATGCTGGAGAAACTCAGCGGGTGAGGCAGCATTTATGGAGCAAAGGAATAGGTGAACTTTCGGGTCACCTCCCCCCTTGACTCCATCCAAGGACCCAAGCAGTCTTTCCAGGTGAGGCAGAGGTTCATCTGCACCTCCTACAACCTCATCTATTGCATCCGCTGCTCCCGGTGTCAACTGCTCTACATCGGTGAGACCAAGTGCAGGCTTGGCGAATGCTTCGCCCAACACCTCTGCACAGTTCGAATTAACCAACCTGATCTCCCAGTGGCTCAGCACTTCAACTCCCCCTCTCATTCCGAATCCGACCTTTCTGTCCTGGCCCTCCACCATGGCCAGAGTGAGTCCCACCGCAAATTGGAGGAGCAGCACCTCATATTTCGTTTGGGTAGTTTACACCCCAGCGGTATGAACATTGACCTCCAATTTCATGTCATCCTTGCTTTCTCCCTCCTTCCCCTTACCTTCCCAGCTCTTCTTTTCTTCTTCCAGCCACCCCTCCCACCCCCACATCAGTCTCAAGAAGGGTCTCGACCCGAAACGTCACCTATTCCTTCGCTCCATAGATGCTGCCTCACCCGCTGAGTTTCTCCAGCATTTTTTTCTACCTTCCTTTAATTTACTGATTGCGTGAATCAATAATTGTCCTTGCCTATTAACAACAGGGACACATGACAATAAACTCACTTGAACTTGAACTTGAATAGGCCTATTTTCATGGTCAGCAATAATATTTTTGTTTTGTCAGTACCTGATTGTGAATGGGATCACAGAGGAACAATATCTGATGATCCAGAATGAATGCACAAGACACAACTCCATTCTATGGGAGACTGGAAACAGTCAACAGCTTAGTTTTGTTACCAATGGTCTGTCGTGGACCAACCACTTTGAAGCAAATCCAAGAAGGCATAATGAAGCCCTAGTTCCTTGCGAGACTGCGGAATATCAGCATGTCCCCAATTACTCTTCTAAACAAACAAATGCACCATAGAAAGCGTACTGTCTGTCGGTTCACATCACAGCTTGGTATGGGAACAGCTCTGTCCAACACCCCAATAAGTTGCAGAGTTGTGATTGTCACCCAGTCCATGGCATAGAGCAGACTCCCTACCATTGACTCCATTGATGCATTAAAAGGGCCGCAGAATGGCACAGCGGTAGAGCTGCTCCATCCTGGATGTGGAGTTAGATTCACTGGTGATGGTCTTGGAGAGGAGGATGCTCCTCAAACTGTGGAGCATCTTCGACATTGCAGCCCACCCCCTCCATGATACGCTGGTTAACCTGAGGAGCACCTTCAGCAAAAGACTGTCTCCACCATGATGCAGCACAGAACACCACAGGAGATCCTTCTTCCCTGTTGCTATCAAACTGTACAACACCTTCCCCTTCTATCATGGGTAGACTGATTCCCGTGCAATCCGTCCCCCCTCCCCAATCTTTGCACATCCCAATCCTGGACTTTCCGCTCGTCACTTTAATTTCATGTTTCACGTATCTTGTTGTGTTTTATGTTTGTTGGCAGACCAATTTCCCTTCTGGGATAAATAAAGTTATATCGTATTGTATCTTATCGCACAGTTCCAGGGTCCCAGGTTCAACCCTGACCTTGGGTGCTGTCAGTGTGGAGTTTGCATGTACTCCCTGGGGACAAAGTGTGCTTCCTCCGGTATCCTCCCACATCGTAAAGATGTGCGGGTAAGTAGTTTAATTGGCCTCTGTAAATTGCTCCTAGTGTATAGTGGCATAACTAGTGTGAATGTGATTAATGGTTGGCATAGATGGTGGGACGAAGGGCCTATTTCCATGCTCTATCTCTAAACTAAACCAAACTTAACTAAGTCTACACTTAAAAAAACAGCCAACATAAACAGTAGGGCATTCATAGAAATGGAGAAACATAGAAAATAGGTGCAGGAGTAGATCATTCGGCCCTTTGAGCCAGCACAGCCATTCAATATGATCATTCATGGCAGATCATCCAAAATCAGTACCCTGTTTCTGCTTTCTCCCCATATCCCTTGATTTGTTTAGCCCTAAATCTAACTCTCTCTTGAAAACATCCTATGAATTGGCCTCCACTGCCTTCTGTGGCAGAGAATTCCACAGATTCACAACTCTCTGGGTGAAACAGGTTTTCCTCATCTCAGTCCTAAATGACCTACCCCTTATTCTTAAACTGTGTCCACTGGTTCTGGGGACTCCTTCTCCTCCCTGCCTCTATTGAGCAGAAAATACAGAAGCTTGAAAGCGTGCACCACAAGACTCGTGAACAGCTTCTTCCCGAGGTGAACTGGGTGCAGAGAGCATTATGTTAAAGTTTGCCAATGGCACAATGGGAGATTTTTTTAAAGTGAAAACATATATAAAAGTTTCATAAATGGGCAGATAAGTGCCTAATGTAACTTGAGGTGCATTACTGTGAGGCAACATATTTTGAGAGAAATAAAACACATAATGAACTGAAATAATTGAAAGGGAAGTCATGGAAGTTTGTTGATGAACAGAGGAAAAGATAGTCAAATATATAATTTAATTGTTTAATTAAACTCCAACCAGTGGAGACATGAATAGGTAATTGCATTATAAAATGTGAAAACAAGGAAATGCAGATGCTGGTTTATACCAAAGATAGATACAAAGTGCTGGAGTAACTCAGTGGGTCAGGTAGCTTCTCTGGAGAAAAAGGATGGATGACATTTCAGGTTGGGACCAAAGGGTACTGGCCCCGAAACGTCATCCATCGTTTTTCTCCAGAGATACTGCCTGACCTGCTGAGTTACTCCAGTACTTTATGCCTATAATCATAAGTTTTACAATAGGATTCTTGGGGAGAATAATGCAAAATTCCTGTGGAACTTTGAACATTTCCCTGTAGAAAGTGCATTAAAACTATATATATATATTGTTCTTTAGTAACTTGTCAATTTCTTTGTTGACATATATATATATATATATATATATATATATATATATATATATATATATATATATATAACAACAATAATAGTGCAAGGAGAAAACAATTTCCCCCAATTATATGTAGTTAAGAGGTTATTTGGTGGTTGTAGTATTTAATAGCCTAATGGTTGTTGGGAAGAAGCTAATCCTGAACCTGGATGTTACAGTTTTCAGGCTCCTCTACCTTCTCCCCGATGGCAGGAGTGAAATCTGTGATGGACTGCGCAGTGTTCACCACTTTTTTGCAGTCTTCTACATTCCCGGGCAATTGAATTACTGAACCAGGCCTGGATGCAACCAGTCAATATGCTCTCTACTTTACATCTGTGGATGTTCAGGAGAGTAATCATTGACATACCAAATCTCCGCAATCTTCTAAGGAAGTAAAGGTAGCGATGGGCTTTCTTTATGATTGCCTCAATGTGCTAGATCCAGGACAGATCTTCAGAGATTTGCACACCCAGGAAATTGAAGTTTTTGACTCTCTCCACCACCGTCCTGTCGATGAATGTGGTGTTGTGGATCCTCGGCCTTCCTCTTCTAAAGTCTACAATCAGTAACTTGGTTTTACTGACGTTGAGAGCAAGGTTGTTGTTCTGGCACCATTCTGTTGATCAATCTCCCTCCTATACTCTGACTCATTGTCATCCCTCATTCATCCAACAACAGTGGTGTTGTCTGTGAATTTGCAGATGAAGTTGGAACAGTGTCTGGCTACACAGCCATGTGTATAGAGTGAGTAGAGCATTTGGATGAGCACACTGTCTTGAGGTACTCCTGTGCTGATGCTTATCGAGCAGGAGATGTTGCTGCCAAATCATACTGATTGCGTTCTGTTGATGAGTAAGTCAAGTTACAGTGAGATGGGCAGAGACCCAGTTCTGTGAGATTGGTGACCAGTTTGGAGAGGATGATGTTGTTGAACGCCGAACTGTAATCTATGAACAACAGCCTGACGTATGTGGAAAGAAACTATAATCATGAGAAAAGTACTATATTTAATAATGTTGAAGTGTGAGAAAATTTGTTATATTTCAGACAATTAAATCCACATGTTCATAACTTATAACATTGTTTTAGGCCAGAGGGTTTTAAACCGGGCTATCCAAGAAAAATGAGTAGTTTTATGATCTTTTTATACACATGGATTTGATCTAATACTTCAAGGGAAAGGCTCATCATTATCTTTTCATGACAATTTGGGTTCAACAATAAATGCAAAGTTGCTATTAACACCTTGGCAACAAGTTTGATTTTTTAATTTAAATTCTTATTTTAAAATGGAATTTTCTAACTACTCTTTATGAGATGCTTTTGTTCCACTGGCTAAATCACTATAAAGAAGGCAGAATGCTGATGATGCCAATTCGTGCAGATTATAGCAAGCCTTACACCTATTCTCTTCAGTGGAAATGTGAGGTGACTTTTTCAGCCACACCTACCTATAAAAGTTATTTAAATCAACTTGGGTTTCAATTGAATTCAATGAGATGCAAAGCAATGTAGATTTAACATGCTGTTGTTGGCATGCATGTGCAACCTGAAAGCCAAAGAGCACAATAGGTGCCATTCTTTTCAAGAGAGGTTTGCCTCTTAATATGAATATGGAATAGAATATGTGATATCAGAGTCTCTATGCTTTATTGATGTAATCTTTTGCGGACAACCCCCCCCCCCATTTTTTGGAGTGCATCTCAAATGCTCATGGGTCTAGACATTGGAATTTCAGACACTGATGGCACTCACCATTTGGCTAGAGAAAGAATATGGGCAATAATTCTCTGTATTAATATGTAAATTTTGCAATATTCTGCTGTTACATAAGCAATTGAGATATTGTACCATGCCCCAAAAGGTATGGGAGAGAAATAGCGGTGTAATGAGTTGATAATGCATTGTTATTATGACCTTAGTTCTCTTGATAATGCTCCAGTGAAGTAAGTATATTGTGTGATGGTATTAAGCAATGAAAACGACAAAGATCTCATTGTCAATTGACAGTAAACCACATGAAAGTTGGATGCTTGTGTTTTTGTTTTACTAACAAGTTTCTAGAAAACAACTTTTAAAACACTGGGAATTCCAAACCTAGATTTTGTAGTCACAAAGGCAGGGAAACAGTTGACTTTTGTCATTAAAGTACCAGAACGTACTTTTCCTTTTTGGCAATGTTTTCACAAAGAGAAACTGTTTTAATGCTTTCTCAGCAAAATAATTATCGTATGGATCAATATGAGCGTACTTAGTTAACTGGTATGAAATTCCTTTATCCAACATTTTCACAAGTTCACAAGTTATAGTAGTAGAATTAGGCCATTTGGCCCATCAAGTCTCCTCCGCCATTCAATCATGGCTGATCTCTGCCTCCTAATCCCATTTTCCTGCCTTCTCCCCATAACCCTTGACACCCATTCTAATCAAGAATTTGTCTATCTCCCCCTTAAAAATATTCACAGACTTGGCCACCACAGCCCTCTGTGGCAATGAGTTTCACAGATTATCTACTCTCTGAGTAAAGAAATTCCTCCTCACCTCCTTTCTAAAAGAGTTCCCTTTAATTCTGAGGCTATGATTTCTGGTCCGAGAATCTCCCAGCAGTGAAAACATCCTTTCCACATTCACTCTATCTATGCCTTTCATTATTCTGTAAGATTCAACCTTCTAAACTCCAGCGAGTAGAGGCCCAGCACTGTCAAACGCTCATCATATGCTAACCCACTCATTACTGGAATCATTCTTATAAACCTCCTCTGGACCCTCTCCAGAGCCAGCACATCCTTCCTCATATATGGGGCGAAGATTTGCTCGCAGTACTCCAAATGCGGCCTGACCAGCGCCTTATAAAGTCTCAGCATTGCATCTCTGTTATTTTAACAGAAATGTCAGCCTTCTTATTCAAAACATTAACTCAAAGTTCTTAAGATCATTCATGCATTTAAGAAGGAAAATCATTTGCTGAAAACATTCTGTTGTTTGAATCAGCTCATGGAGTTAACCTGAGGTTATATTTGAAGTTTATTTTAAATTTTGGCTTGACGATTTGCAGGAAAATGTTTGCAGTGATATTTAAGGCTACTGCTGGCTTTACCTTGCACTAAACATTATTCCCGTTTTGTGTATCTATACACTGTAAATGGCTCGATTGTAATCATGGATTGCCTTTCCGCCGACCGGTTTGCACACAACAAAAAGCTGTTCACTGTACCTTGGTACACGTGACAATAAACTAAACTGAACTGTTTTGTTTTGTTCAATGAGCACATTGCAGGCATCGCTGCAAGGGCATTCCTAGCTCCGTACACACTGACCCTATGGAACATGTAGAACCTATTGTCAATGTACACTCACTTCCTGGAAAGGTCCTCTTGTTGAGTGAGATTTGAGTTACCATACAGCCATATGAATAAAAAGAACACAATACACGATAGAATTTAACATGAACTTCCCCACACTGCGGAATCAACGTTTCCCACTGTGATGGAAGGCAGTCATCTTCCTCTTGTTCACCCGTGGTCGGAGCCTTTGTGCCCTCCGCAGTCAGGCCCTCTTGCCGGGATGATTGGAGGTCCGGCGTCAGAATGGAAGAACACACTCAGCGGCTTGGAGTTTCCGAATCGGCCACTTCTTACCGGAGACCGCGGCTTCCGAGTCCACAGCAGAGCTCCAACGCTGGCGACCCCCGGGAAAAGATCCCAGGACTCTGCGATGTTAAACTCAGTGCCGCCTGCGGCTAGAAACTACGCAAACCACAGCTCCATGGTGTTAATCAGCAGGCCCAACACTCCAGAGCTCCAACACAGGCGATCCCCGGCAAGGCATCGTCCCGCTTCACGATGGAATTCAGTGCTGCGCCGCTGCTGAAGCTCTGGCCGGTCTCCAGCAGGAAAGGCTGCGCCAATCCAGTTGGTAGGCCGTGAAGGGGGGGGGGGGTGGGAAGATGCGACTCAGAGAAAAGCTACATCTCCGTCCAGGTAAGTGACTGGGAAACGGTTTCCCCCTATTCCCCTGCCACCTCCCACATATAAAAGACCCAGAGAAAATCCATGCATTCACAGGAAGAATGTACAAAATCTGTCCAGAAAACACCAGAAGTCAGAATCAAACCCAGGTCTGTGGCACTGGAAGGCAGCAGCTCTATCAATGCACCATTGTACCCATCCTTTAATTCATCCTCTGCCTCTTAACTCTTATTTCATTCTGAAACAGACCTTTGGTCATAATTCCCTACATATAGTACCACTGGAGATTGTCTTGGAGATTAATACATTGGCTTGTTAATTAATTTATATAATATAATAAACTGGTTATGAATTGAAGAATAGAAAGTTATGAAGAACTAATGAAGGATAACTAGCACCAGGACCAAAACTCAATGCTTCCATTACACGGAGATGATGAGCACTCAATTAAAACACTAAAATAACTGCAAAGAAACTGATAAATTTTTGTGAAAATGGCATAATAAAATGGCATAAAGATGTCCCAATGACTCATCTTCAATAGGTTTCATGTGTATTTAGTGGCAAGGGGCAAATACTTCAAACTAACCGCAATGTTATTGATGAGAAAAAAATATATATATTTAAAACAAATGCAGATGCATTGGAACAGTGCCTGGTCAGCTCCAGTAACTGGTTTGATAGATGCTTGATTTATGCAACGAGTAGCTGAGACTTTCCAATGCCTGGGCTTTGCGTGGTGAACCATTGGCTGCAAACTAGAATGTGCACCTGTTCAACGTGATCAACTGAGGCAGGTCATTCAGTGGATTGGCCCGATGTTTGCTGAGAAAATAACTCTGAGGCAAATAAGGCTGGGTGTTATTTATGCAGAAATGCCACAGAAACCAGATGAGAGCTGATGCGTGCTTGAATGTAGAAATCAAAAACGTTGTTGCTGGAGTGATGCCACTCCAACTATAGCCTTTCAAAAATGGCATTTTGCTGAGGCTCCCATCAAATATATAAGTCACTGTGTGGCACCATGCTAGTAACAGGCCAACGTGCTTCAGAAATCTAAGACCAATGTGTCTGAGTCTGAGACCTTTTTAACAATGCAGACAGTGTTAAATGCTAAGGTACACAAAAATGCTGGAGAAACTCAGCGGGTGCAGCAGCATCTATGGAGCGAAGGAAATAGGCGACGTTTCGGGCCAAAACCCTTCTTCAGACTGATGGGGGGTGGGGGGGAGAAGGAAGGAAAAAGGGAGGAGGAGGAGCCCGAGGGCGGGGGGGTTGGGAGGAGCCAGCTCGAGGGTTAAGGAAGGGGAGGAGACAGCAAGGGCAACCAAAATGGGAGAATTCAATGTTCATGCCAACCAGCATCCCAGGCGGAATATGAGGTGCTGTTCCTCCAATTTCCGGTGTTGCTCACTCTGGCAATGGAGGAGACCCAGGACAGAGAGGTCGGATTGGGAATGGGAGGGGGAGTTGAAGTGCTGAGCCACTGGGAGTTCAGGTAGGTTATTGCAGACTAAGCGGAGGTGTTCGGCGAAACGATCGCCCAACCTCCGCTTAGTCTCCCCGATGTAAATCAGCTGACATCTATAGCAGCGGATGCAGTAGATGAGGTTGGAGGAGATACAGGTGAACCTTTGTCGCACCTGGAACGACTGCTTGGGTAAAATGCTGCAAGTGTTAAATGCTGCAAGTTTCTTTTTTACATTACGGCTTATAGGACGTTGATTTAGCCACATTTGAATGTATTGTGTGCAGTTCTGGTTGCGCCATTAACAGGAAGGATGTGGAGACGAGGAGGGTGCAGTGGAGGTTTTCTAGAATTAGAGGGTAGTACCCTTGATTACTGCTTTCTCTGGAATGTCAGAGATTCAGGGGAGCTCTTCGAGAGGAATATAAATCTATGAGAGGCATAGATAGGGTAGACAGTCAGAACTTTTCTCCCAGGGTGGGAATGTCAAGGACTGGAGGGCATAGTTTTAAGATGAGCAGATCAACTTTTTTTACACAGAGGTTGGTGGGTACTTGGAATGCGCTAAGGGTAGAGGAGGAGGCGGATATAATAGTGGACATTAACAGGCTTTTATATAGGCACACAGACTAAAAAAGTTTATTAACAGGCACACAGCTATGCAGGGAATGGAGGGATATGGATCAGATTTGTTTTACTTAGCATCAAGTTTGACATGGATATTGTGGGGCAAAGGGCCTGAACCTCTGCTGTTTTTTTAAATCTTTGCTCAATCTTCACAAAAATAAAATACTGCAGATGCTGGAAATCTGAAAACGAAATAGACAACATTGGATCCTCAATAAATCAACCAGCATTTGGGGACGAGGCAAACGGTTAATGCTTTTTGCTAATGACCTATTCTGAAACATTAATGGTGTCCACAACTGTCCCAAACCCATGGAGTTTTTCCAACATGATTTATTTAAATATATATATATATATTTATATATATATTTTTTTTTTTCTGAACCTTTTTCCTTTCTCTGTTTCTTCTTTCACAGCTGTGAGTTCAATTGTCTTCCCATTCAGAATATTGCAATGCTCCATTTGGTTAAGGAGGTACATCGTCACCTGTTCTATTCACTCAGGTTCCAGGTGTTATAGGATCATGCAGAACGGAATCAGGCCCTTCAGCCCATGCTCCATCTAAGTTAGTCCCATTTGCCTGCGTGTGGCCCATATTCCAACAACTGATATAGCAATATTGCATTCCCAGTAGGAGAACAAGAGCAAGTCAAACCGGCAGCTTACAACCCAGTGGTGTGAATATTGATTTATCTAACTTCAAGTAATACTTGCATTCCCTTTCTCTCTGTCCCTTCCCCACCCTAGTCATCATATTAGTTTTACTGTCGTCCTGGTGAGTTCCATTGCCTGTATAACTTGTTATCGCCTATCCCACAGCCAACAATGAACCATTGTGGGCTCTACATTTCAATGATTATTGTTACTTTTTGCATATCATAGTCATAAGGAATAGAAGGAGAATTAGGCCATTCAGCCCATCATGTCTACTCTGCCATTCAATCATGGCTGATCTATCTCTCCCTCCTTACCCCACTTTCCTGCCTTCTCCCCATAACCTCTGACAATCATACTAATCAAGAATTTATCTAACTCTGCCTTAAAATTATCCACTGCCTCCACAGACGTCTGGGGCAAAGAATTCAACAGATTCACCAGCCTCTGACTAAAGACATTTCTCCTCATCTCCTTCCTAAAAGAACATCCTTTAATTTTGAGGCTATGACATCTAGTTCTAGACTCTCCCACTAATGAAAACATACTCTCCATATCTGCTCTATCCAAGCCTTTCATTAGTCTGTATGTTTCAATGAGGTCACCCCTCATTCTTCTAAACTCCAGCGAGTACAGGCCCAGTGCCGTCAAGTGCTCATCATAGGCTAACCTACTCATTCCTGGGATCATTCTTGTAAACCTCCTATGGACCCTCTCCAGATCCATCACATTCTTCCTCAGATATGGTGCCCAAAATGGCTCACAATATTCCAAATAGAGCCTCGACATTACATCCCTGTTTTTGTATTATGCCCTCTTGAAATAAATGCTAGCATTGAGTTTGGTTTCTTTTC
The DNA here is from genome assembly GCF_010909765.2 of Amblyraja radiata. Classification (NCBI taxonomy): domain Eukaryota; kingdom Metazoa; phylum Chordata; class Chondrichthyes; order Rajiformes; family Rajidae; genus Amblyraja; species Amblyraja radiata. The sequence goes on along the minus strand of NC_045959.1, from coordinate 70,708,918 downwards.
TACTGATTCGACTTGCAGATTAACATTTTGGGAATCCTGCACCAGCACTCCCGAGTCCCTTTGTACCTCCGATTTCTGGATTCCTACTCCATTTAGAACATAGTCTACACCTTTATTCCTATTACCAAAATGCATGATTCCACACTTTGCTGCACTATATTCCATCTGACACTTATCTGCCCACTCTCCCAACCTGTCCAAGTTATTCTGCAGAGTCCCTGCTTTCTCCACCTATTTTCGTATAATCTGCAAACTTTGCCTCAGAGCCTTCAATCCTCTCGTCCAAATCATTAATATACAACGTGAAGAGTAGCGACCCCAGCACCGACCCTGACGGAACTCCACTAGTCATTGGCAACAAACCAGAAAAAGCCCCCTTTATTGCCATATCTCCCATTCATTTGTCCTAAGTACTGTCTATATCTCTCATTCCTCTTTCCACTGACCCTCAAGTCTGAAGACTGAAGACGTCTCACCCGAAACGTCAACTGTTCCTTTTCACCAGAGATGCTGAGTTACTCCAGCTGTCTTCGGCAGCAGACACTGTTCAGTGCTCCTCTGCAGGCAAGTTTGAAGGACATTTCATTGCATGTTTAATTTTTTTACCTAACGTGGAAAGATTATAATGGCTGGCATTTTCATGCAGGAACGAAAAAGCAAATGGTAAAGATTTGCACCATGCTTACTCAGGTTATGTGCATAAAATAGGTTTAATCAAAAGGAAATATTTGCTCAGTTGGCCTTTTACACAGTTCAACTCTTCTGCGAAAGAACATATTCAATGCACATTACTGTGTGAAATCGTACATCTTGAGAAACTATTTTATTCATTTTCCAGGTTAATGGATCATGTCCCACTTCAGAAAGCACAGTGATGTTCTTTGTAAACGAAGCTGCAGCTTGATGAAAATAGTCATTCATTTTTGTTGCTCTTTGATTGCCTGGTGATGTCAGCAGGTCACTATTATGCCAGAATTTCCCAGAAGGAAGGTTCATAAGCCTGCTGCTATTTTATTCCTTACAGTGACTGCAGATTTCACACCATCATCCAGATACATCAATGATCTGGATGATGGTGTGGTAAATTGAATTAGTAAGTATGCAGATGATACTAAGATAGGTGGTGTTGTGGATAATGAAGTAGATTTTCAAAGTCTACAGAGAGATTTAGGCCATTTGGAAGAGTGGGCTGAAAGATGGCAGATGGAGTTTAATGCTGATAAGTGTGAGGTGCTACATCTTGGCAGGCCAAATCAAAATAGGACGTACATGGTAAATGGTAGCGAATTGAGGAATGCAGTTGAACAGAGGGATCTAGGAATAACTGTGCATAGTTCCCTGAAGGTGGAATCTCATGTAGATAGGGTGGTAAAGAAAGCTTTTGGTGTGCTGACCTTTATAAATCAGAGCATTGAGTATAGAAGTTGGGATGTAATGTTAAAATTGTACAAGGCATTGGTGAGGCCAATTCTGGAATATGGTGTAAAATTCTGGTCGTCAAATTATAGGAAAGATGTCAACAAAATAGAGAGAGTACAGAGGAGATTTACTAGAATGTTGCCTGGGTTTCAGCACCTAAGTTACAGAGAAAGGTTGAACAAGATAGGTCTTTATTCTTTGGGGCGCAGAAGGTTAAGGGAAGACTTGATAGAGGTCTTTAAAATTATGAGAGGGATAGACAGAGTTGACGTGGATAAGCTTTTCCCATTGAGAGTAGGGAAGATTCAAACAAGAGGACATGATTTGAGAATTAAGGGACAAAAGTTTAGGGGCAAAATGAGGGGGAACGTCTTTACTCAGAGAGTGGTAGCTGTGTGGAATGAGCTTCCAGTGGAAGTGGTGAAGGCAGGTTTGTTTTTATCATTTAAAAATAAATTGGATAGGTATATGGATGGGAAAGGAATGGAGGGTTATGGTCTGAGTACAGGTAGATGGGATTAGGTGAGAGTAAGTGTTCGGCACAGACTAGAAGAGCCGAGGTGGCCTGTTTCCGTGCTGTAATTGTTATATGGTTATTTACCAGCAAATAATTTTAGCTATTGCAATCAACGATGAATGTGACATTTGAGTTAATATTCTTTCCTGGCGCGTAGAACTGAGTCTCACTGATGATGTGCGAGCTGCATTGGGCTCATAAATCTATATCTCTGTTATTTCAGTTTCTACCTTCGGCGATGCCACTGTACTGAAGTATTCAGCCAGACCTATTGCACATATGAGAAGACAAGATATGTCCTATTTGTAGGTAAAGCAGCTGAAGATTAGTTTATATCTTGTTCTCTCTACAGTTGCTTGGAACTATCCCATTCCATCTAATGTAGGATTATGGAGGCATGGTGGCGCAGTGGTAGAATTGCTGCCTTACAGAGCCAGAGATCCAGGTTCAATCCTGACCAAGGGTGCTGTTGGTACAGAGTATATATGTTCTCCCTGTGACCACATAGGTTTTCCCGGGTGCTCCAGTTTCCTCCGACATTCCAAAGACGTACAAGTTTGTAGATTAATTGGCATGGAAATATTGTAAATTGCCCCTAGTGTGTGTAGGATAGTGTTAATGTGCTGGGGATCGCTATTTGGCACGGACCCGGTGGGCAAAAGGGCCTGTTTCCGTGCTGTATCTCTAAATTAAACTTGAGCTAAAACTAAAATACTGTGGAAGCTTAAAGGAGAGCATGCACGCAGACATTTGAATGGGTTGTACAGCAGACTTGATCCCCATGCAGACTGGCGTCAAGCAAGTCCGTGTCATTATCCTGACATTATTTCTCAGTCTTACATAGTGCATTACCACACTACACCTGCAACGGGCATCACGGTTGAGTGGAACCAGTCTGCAGGGCAATTGAAAAATTCTCCATTTTGTCACTACTCTAGGATCGATCGCAAATGTTTCCACAATCAAAGACTGGTTTGTTTGCTGAAGGCCTGAAGAGATAAAACCATTTACCTGTCAAATCTTGAGGGAAATAGGATGCACAGGGTGAATATATGGTGTTTAGAAGGATGAGAGGATATCTTATAGAAACATATAAAATTATAAAAGGACTGGACAAGCTAGATGCAGACCTGCCAACATTGCGTGTGAGTTGAGAGTGAGAAATCTGGACCCACCCTACGAAAATGTCTATGACAAGCTACCACCCAGTCGGCGTCAAGCTACGACAAGCTACGTCGACCGGCGACAAAATTTGTCGCGAATTGGGATGTCCACCTATGACCACACCTACGACAACCTATGACCACACAGGCGACAACCTACGACAACCGAAGTCGACTTACGTCCACCCACGACAAGATACGACAAGCTACGACGTTTAACTTAAGCTTAGAAGTTGGGCATCTAAAGGGCCTGTCCCACTTAGGAGACCTCCACAGCTACCTATGGCGACCTTGCCCGCCACCCATGGTGTCCACGAGGTCACAGGAGGTTTTGGTCACTCTCCCTAATGGTCGAAAGTGATTTCCATGTGGTCGAGACTTAATCTAGGTTGCTGCTTTTTTTTCATCATGATTAAAACCGTCCTCGACTAAAAATAGGTTGACATTTGGTCAAAGGACAGTGGAGTGGGGTCGCTATTCACTTACAGGCAGTCGAAGGCAGCCATAGGCAATCTCCTTCGCTGACCGGCCATTTTGATTGGATCATTGGAGTTTCACGACTTAGAAGACCCACTGGTAGGTAAAATGCCCGCTAACTTTATTATACTTCTTAAAACTGTCTCCACTCCTTCTCCCCCCCCCACCCCCCGCTCTCTAAAGGACATTGTACTCTGTGGCAGCCGTTTACCTTCATCTTCATTGCGCAGACAGCGCTTCTCCGCTCTCCATGGCCCCCACCTTCGCAATGTGTTTGTGTGTGTGTGGTCTGTAGATGCAGCTCACGCTTCGGTTGATCTAGCTCACGGTTTCAACGTGGCCGGTCAATCCAGCTCGAGGCCCTCGAGGTTGAAGGTCGAAGGCACCTTCTGGACACGCGGATTAGGTCACCCAAGTGGGACAGGCCCTTTACGATACTTCTTTAGTTTGTTTCTGCCCATTTGAATCTAAATTCCCCAAAATAAAGTTAATACATGTTCACATCACAGATAAATAAACAAAGTAATCATAAACAAAATATGTACCGTGCAAAGTCACTGGTAGTGAAGCCGTGGAACTTCCAAATTCACCGAAGTGCAATGATGAGCTGAGATCGTCTGCACGTATAACGTACCCGGACTCGATTTGGCGACATTACGCAATTCCATATCGCACAGGCCTGGGCATAACAAACGTATACATATGCAGCCTATTGGATATGGCGTATGGGAATTCTATGACAGCCGTTTTACTTCGTATCGATTGTTATCTATAGATGCCTATGTATATTAATAGTGTGCGATGTGGCTTAAGCCAATCAAATTGATCGTTCTTTACGGGAAACCCGCCGACAGAAAACTATTCTCATTGGTGTGTCACTCAGAGTGTGGTGGAGATCTGGAAGCGTGAGACATTCTGTGATCAGCGTGAGAGCGTGAAAATTGCGTGACATGTGTGAGTCTCACGCTCAAAGCGTGAGAGTTGGCAGCACTGTCTTGGGGGAGTCCAAAACAGGGGCCGCAGTCTAAGAATAAAGGGGAGGCCATTTAAAACCGAGATGAGAAAAATCTTTTTCACCCAGAGAGTTGTGAATTTGTGGAATTCTCTGCCACAGAAGGCAGTAGAGGCCAATTCATTGGATGAATTTAAAAGAGAGTTAGATAGAGCTGTAGGGGCTAGCGGAATCAAGTGATATGGAGTGAAGGCAGACACGGGTTACTGATTGTGGATGATCAGCCATGATCACAATGAATGGCGGTGCAGGCTCGAAGGGCCAAATGACCTCTTCCTGCACCAATTTTCTATGTGTCTATGTTTCTATGTCTTTCACCCTGGGTAGGGGAATCAAAAAGCAGAGGACAGATTTAAGGTGCGAGGAGCAAGATATAATAGGAAGCTGAGGGGCAACATTTTCGCTCAGAGGATGTTGCAGAAGTGAGTCTGGGTTAAAACGTGGTGGTAGATGTGAGTCTAGGTTAAAACATGGGTTAAACTGGGTTAAAAATTAAGAAGGGGCCGTTCCATCAACCCGATCCGTCACCCATTCCTTCTGTCCAGAGATGCTGCCTGCCCGCTGAGTTACTCCAGCTTTTTGTGTCTATCGTCCCTCAGAGGATATTGGGCATATGAGCTGCCAGAGCAACTAGTTTTGAGGCTGGTAGTACAACAGTGTTTAAAAGATACCTAGACAGGTGCATGGATAGGAAGGGTTTAGAGGGATATGGGCCAAATGCGAGCACATGGGACTAGCTTAAATGTGGCAGCTTGGTCAGCTCTATGACACAAAATGTCCGTGGTCATTTACAAACCTGCAATATGTGACAGGCTGATTTGGGTGCATTACGTTCCTTAGGTTCTTTAGTCAGACGGTGGCAAATCTGTGGAATTCTTTCCCACCGAAGGCTGTGGAGGCAAAGTCAGTGGATATATTTAAGGCAGAGATAGATAGATAAGCCAGTTTGGTATTCTGACTGCGCATGCGCAGGTCATAGGTCACTCGGGCTAAATACTTGAGGCGGCCGTGCCGCTGCATGGGTGCAGACCTGCGTCTCGTCCCTATCCAGTGGGCACCAGCTCCAGCTCGGCTCTGCCTATACTGGCGGGGCATTTGCCTGTCGCAGCGGCGGCCCAGGCCTGTAGGCAGCATGGAAATGAAGCACCAACTCTAACTCAACCCCGCCCGTCCCACCGGCGGGACAGGCAGAGTCGAGCTGACGCCGGCGCCTCCTCTCCACGCTGGCTGCGGGCCTGGGCCGACACTCCTGTCCACGGACCTTTGGATAGAAGACCCTCCTTCAGACTTCCTACACATTAGACTTTTGCACCGTGGTTGGGATGGATGGGAGTGGGAATTTACATGGGCGCAAGGAACAAATGACTTAAAGTTTGCGTTGAGTGAACTGAGTGTTCTTAACGTCCCCGGCGTTTTGTGAGAGTGGTTGGATCCCAGCTTCAGCTCAACCAATGTCGGTCACATTATCTGGACAGGCGGCGGGGGATCTAGAGCTGATGTGAGGCATCGGCCATGCTCTGGAATCCTAGTCGGCTGCCGCCGAGCAGTGGGGTCGAGGAGGCAGTGCCCGACCCGGGGAGTAGAGGTGTCAGTTCTTCCAGCGGCGAGCAGAGAGGCACCAGCTACCGAGGGCCGCTTACCCGTCGGGTGCTAAATCCTCGATCCTGGGACCCAACCACTCTCACAAAACGCCAGTAAGAACACTTAGTTCATTCAATGCAAACTTTAGGTCATTTGTTCATTGCGCCCACGGAAATCTCCAGCATGGTCGAGACGAGGGGGTTCTGAAGTTGCATTCTCTCGTATGAGGACATTTTCTCGACTCTCCTGGAAGCAACGAGCCAAGGCTTTACCAGTGGTTGTCTGTCTAACTGAAACCTCTCTTCCCCCACCTCTCACCGTCTCTCCCCCTGTTTCCAACTCGCATCTACCCCCCCTCTCTCTCGCTGTTACACCCCGTTCTCCCCCGCTATCAGGCATCCTGTTCGCTTTTTTTATTCTCAAATGACCTTTGAAAAATCCCATGATTCTTTGCGTTTTTTGGAATACCGAACTGGCTTATTCTTGATTAGTGTGTGTGGCAGAGGTTATGGGGATAATGCAAGAGAATGGGGTTAGGAGGGAGCGATAGATCAGCCATGATTGAATGGCAGAGTAGAGTTGATTGGCCAAATGGCCTAATTCTACTCCTATCAGTTATGATTGGTTAAAATAGCAGGTTCATTTGTCTTCCATGGACATCAATGAAGGACCGTCATCGTACATTGTGAGCATTACTCTTCCAGAATAGAAATACCTGCAGAACACCTGCCAAATCCTTAGGCAGCAGTTTTATGTCTGACAGGTAGATGCTGCATGATCTATATTTTTGTCCAACCTCTGCCAATCTTGGTTTAATTCGAGAGATTAGTAAACCTCTAGGACTGAGCGAGCAGCTGCTGCACAGGGATTTTTGCAGGTGATACTTAGTGTCAAGGCCAACTTCATCTTCTGAGAAAAACGAAATAAAATACAGATGCTGCCAATCTGAAAAATAAACAGAAATGGCTGCAAATACTCGTGTCACAGGCTAAACAGATGCTGCCTGGGCAACCAAATATTTCCAGCATTCTTTTCCTTCTTTGGGGCCTGGTTTGTGCTCTTTGTTGCCCTATTTTCAGGAGCCAGCAATCTAGATTTCAACCATTTCGTGGAAAATTGGTGCATTTGGAAATCTGAACCAATTTGGGATTTGCAGCTGATTTGAACGTTGAGGAAATTGTACTGGTAAAGATATAAAATGGCTACCTTGATCCTTTAATGTTGCATTAGCTACATCAATACTGTAGCATCACCCATATTCCTCTAATACCATCATATAACAACAGCTAACACCTCAAGTATTTGATTAGTTCTTATTCAGGAAATGCTACGGAGAATGGAACAAGACCACTATTCAGCACAAATTCAGTTGCAAAATTCATCTGAAAATAAGAGCCACCACTGTGGAAAATTGGCCTAATTCTTTTTTTGTTGTTTTGGGATGCCTTCTGCCATAAAAGCACTTCCTCATCCCAGCTGAGACTCGAGGCTGTTGCAATACTCCATGGGGCTTCTCGTTCAGTGGCTGGAATGCTTGTGCTAGTCAGACGATAAGCCTTTCTTGTAGGCCATGTAGCCAGGAGGTGCATTCATGCATTGAGAATGTTTTTAATTGTTTCAGCTAAAGAGAAGTCCAGGGAGGGGAGTCAGCCAGCTGGCTGGACAGCCAGCTTGGGAGTTGCAATGGAAGACTTGGTGTGCCTAGTTGCATTCCTATGCTGCTGTTTCACTGCCAACTGAAGCTGGTGGCTGCGTGACTTTGTGCTAGTTTTCAATCTTCAAGGACTTGGATAGTTGGACGCACTTGGATAAGCTGGAAAGTTTGGACGATGGAATAATTTAGTGGGTAACAATGTGGAGGGAAAGCATTGGGTAGCAATGCTGAGATCTATAATGTTGATGTCCTTCTGGGTAGTATATTTTCCTCGCCAGATTTCTTAAAGCAGGAAGCCTGTAGCTGAGAATTGCAGTCAAAGCGATGTTGACATTTCTGATTTGCCATGTATGTCTGCCAGAGGCCAGGTTGGCTGCTGAGAACAAAGAGGGACCAACGGGACTATAATGAGTACTTTGCAACTTTGTCAGCGCCAGATATGTGATGACACTTTGCGTACTTTGTACATTGTTTGCAAAATCAAAGAATTCACTGTACCGAGGTACATGTGACAATAAGGTATAATTGAATCATTAAATTGATCCCATTCCCTATATATTCATTTGCCTATCTGAAAGCCTCTTTAACACCACTATCATATCAGCCTCCACCGCTACCCGACAGTGCATTCCAGACACCCACCACCCTCTGCGTAAAATAAAAACATGCCCTGCACATCTCCTTTGAATGGTGTCCCTTCTTTCCTTATCAATGTTGTAAAGGGGGTCATTGTTTAGCATGTTTACCTTTTGAACCCCTTACCAGCATCTTACAAGTAGTGGTTTTGTCACCTGAAATCTTCACGGATGGCTAATACAGCATAGTTGAGGGAGAATCACTTGATGAGCACATATTACCCATGGAAGGAACTTATCCATGAAAATTTACCTTCAAAAATTTGTCCCGGTGGTTAGAAGCATTTGTGTTTACTGAGCTGTTGGGCAAATCCCAAGTTCATTTGGCAAATTATAGTGGGTGTGTGAAGTGGCTTGAGAAAAGGAATTAAAGCACAATGAGTCCCCAGAAGAGACCAATGACTGGAACCAGCTTATTTGTATCAAATTCCAACGCCAATTATTTTAATGGGGTTGCAAACTTGTTTACTTCAATGTATTGCAATTTGAAGGAACAAATAGCCACATTTATTCTGTTGCTTGTCTCATCATATGAATAGTATTGCAATTATTATTATTGTCTGGCTTTCTCTTGGGTAACATTTCATCAGCTTGGCTGTGAAATGCTTCACCAAACAAATTGCAGGACATAGAGGTCCTGTGGGAAGCAGTGTAAATATTGATACATTTTTCAACAGGATTAGGTTCATGGGAATTACAGTGAGTGCAGACTTTGCATTAACATCTCTTACTCATAGTTATGTCTTTCCTTAAAAATTCCTTTGTATACCTCTGGATTTTTATGAAATCAATGCTATTGGAGAAATGTAAACTGGAATACAAGTCATAATACCTACTTTGTAATAAAAAGGAACTGCAGGTGCTGGTTTAAACCAAAAATAGACACAAAATGTTGGAGTAACTCAGCGGGTCAGGTAGCATCATACCTGAAGAAGGGTTCTGACCCGAAACGTCACCAATCCTTTTTCTCCTGAGATGCTGCCTGACCCGCTGAGTTACTACAGCACTTTGTGTCTCTCTTCGGTATAAATCAGCACCTGTAGTTCCTTCCAATACAGCATCGTAATACTGACTGGTGAGTTGTTGCTTGATTCTGTATCTTTGCATTATGTGACTTATTTTGCAAGTCGGTTCTGACATTTCACCTCGTTCGGAGTCATTAGTGAACATAAATTCGCCAGCCAGTTTTACATGTCGAATGCTCCCAGTGAAGGTCGACCATCTCTGCTGGGTTTCTCATCTTTATTCCTCGCAGCAGACAGAAAACCTTGCAGGGTTCACCGATCTCTGCAGGAGTGCCCATGATGCTAGAAGCACGGGGTTAGTTATGAAATGAACTTGCAATCATTTAAGAATGCACTTGATTCAACTTGAAAAAGGAAATGACTTCACTGGAGAGTATGCAGATGAGATTCAACAGCCTGAGGTGGAAAGATTTATTTTTGAGCAGGGACTGGAAAAGCTATGTTTGTTTTCCTTGGAGTGAAATGGGCTGAATGGTGGTGGGGGCTGATAGAGATATATAAAATTATGTGGGGAATACATGTGTAGAGAGATTGTAAGACTTTTCCTCATGGCTGAGGTTGTTTAACTAGAGGAGATAAGCTTAAGGTGAGAGGTCAGTTTCCATGCTTTATCTCTAAACTCTAAAGAATGGGCCTGTTACTAAGCTGAACACCTCTATAATGCTTTGAATCTAAATTTCACATACACTCTAATGAAAAGATGTATATTAGATTTAATGTCGAGGTTTCATTTATTGTTGTGGATACATCTCCACTTTAGCAACAGAAATAACACCAAACAACGTCAGTTGACAAGGAATCACTGGGATACATGTATCGTTTAGTATTCCTACTGCCATCGGAGTCAGTAGTGGCAAGAGGATGGGAGAATGAAGGCAGAGCTTTTAATTTGGAAAAGCATTCATAGTAATCCTTGGTGCTCAGTGTAGATGTAGAAAGGGCCAGTCTACCTTGGCTTGGTATAAATATAAATTGTCCCTAGTGTGTGTAGGATAGTGTTAATGGGCCAGTCTACCTTGCTGTGGTGGTGTCTCTGGAATGGGATGAACCACGAGCCAGTACTGCTCCTTGTATCTAGCTGATCTCTGGGCAAGGTATTTTTTAAATCTCAGCCCAGTTCCTGAAGAATGTAGTATGGCAATATATATTTATGTGCGCCTCTTTAATTTTAGTCTTCTTGCAACCCTGGGTATGCATGAGCAAACGTGGCGTATAAAGATGAGGCGATGTGGAGAGCAGCACTCTGGCAGTTCAACACACCGCCTCGTTCCATTTGAAGTGTGTTGTGTGCACTCTGATTATGAGACAGAGTATTTTTTCCCCATCAAACTGTAAAAAATCATATATCAATGGGAATTACAATAGGAAGGAAATGGTCCCATTGTTTTTCAGCTTAATACAGGCCTTCCCCAGGTCTGAAAATGGTGCAATTTTCACAGACAATTTTCATGTCAATTTTGTCCGTAAGTCAGAAAATACACAAGAATAGAAAGGTTAAACGAGAATTTATAGTTTGAAGTTTGATCTTTATTTTATGAGAAGTTGGTGAGGGAATACGTGAAGAGCCCGCCAGCCTGCATGCGTGTCAATCTTCAGAACAACTGTATGAAACCACAGACCAGTTGCAGAACTTAAACTATATAAAGACTAACGAGACGAGTTATCGGATGATCTTTTATGAGAATCAGGGTTGGGAGTGGAGGGCACGTATTCCCTCACTTCAACTTCTCATAAAATAAAGATCAAACTTTAAACGGTAAGTTCTCGTTTAATCTTTCTATTTTATTTCGAAGTCACGTGAGTGACTACGTGAAGCCTTCAAAGCTATGTGGTTTCATGCAGTAACCCAATCTGTGTGTGAAACACTTAAACAGATAAAACCATAAATGATAGAAAACATGGGTTATTAAAACCATGATGCTAACTTGCACACATGGCCATTGCTCTTAATCGGACCATAGTCCCAATTGGCTTTGAGTTAGACAATAACTCACGTAACACTGTTCAGAATTCTATCTGCAAATATCCAGACATATTCAACCAAATTTTATAACTTCTGAACACGCACTATGTAAGCCTCTTGCTGTATGATGAAAGGGAAATATCCATTCTATTGGCTGCTAATGACCCATCGGCAATCTCTTGAGAGATTATTAAATAACAATGAAGAAACTATCTTTCATCTCATAGGTACTAGCAAGCTCAGTGTACCTGTATAAATAATAACACCCCCAATCTCCAATCTGGTGGGTATGCTGCCAACTCCAAATGTACGCAACCATGCCCGTTTTGCTTTATGAGGTCATTCCCATAACAAGCTACCCTAATGTCAGTTATGACCCAGACACCGAGTAAAGACTGTGTTCTTTGTGCTGAAATCAGTTGCTCAAAGCATAGTGAACTAAAAGATACTGCTCCCATTAGGAATACAGTAGATGAATATCTGCATAATAATTTACTGATATACATTACACACTACGATGACTGTAGGCTTTTAGAGCGGTCATATAAAAAACACCTTGCATAATGTTAGTGAACAGCGGGTGAATAGCCCATCATTTATTGTCCCACTTATGGAATTATAAAGAATGACAAAACAGCACAAGCAGTGTCAATTGTGCTATCAAATAATCACTTCTCTAAGCCCAAACTGAAAGCAACACAAACCTCTTCCATTTAAAATTAACTCACATATCTTGTTCACAAACTTCCCATACAATTGACGAGCATGCGGGCTGGCAGGCTCTTCACGTAGTCACTCACGTGACTTCGAAATAAAATCACTCTGTGGTAATCATACTTCCAGAGTATTGTAAAGAATAGTAGAAAAAGCATATAGAGAACAATTACTAAAAGTGAAGAGAGAGAGGAGATTAGTTCCGGAAGTGGCGGCGCTGTTGACAGCTGCGGCTCACCTGCAGTCCGTCTGTTTTTACTTTTTTGTTGTTGTTTTCTTTGTCCTGTTTTAGTTAATTTTGGTTTATTAGGTTGTGTGTGTGTGGGGGGGGGGGGGGGAGTGAATCATGTTTTCTGTCTCTTCCTTCGGGGGAATGCGACTTTTTCCTGTTGTATCCCCTTCTCTGCTACTGTCTGCACTGAGGCCTAATGGCGGAGCTGGCGGTCTCCAACTGCGACCGACCTCGAGGCTCCGGAGGCAGAGCCAGCCAGGACTAGGCTGGCCGACTTCGGGGCTGAGGCGGCGGCGGCCCGACTCGGAGCTGAGGAGGCGGGACTCGGAGCTGAGGCGGCGGCGGCCCGACTCGCTGAGGCGGTGTTCCAGCTTTCGGCAGCGGCCCGACTCGGAGCTGAGGCTGCGTTCCGGCGGCGGCCCGACTCGGAGCTGAGGCGGCGGGACTTGGAGCTGAGGCAGCGGCCCGACTCGCTGAGGTGATGTTCCAGCTTTCGGCAGCGGCCCGACTCGGAGCTGAGGCTGCGTTCCGGCGGTGGCCCGAATCGGAGCTGAGGCGGCGGGACTTGGAGCTGAGGCGGCGGCCCGACTCGCTGAGGTGGTGTTCCAGCTTTCGGCAGCGGCCCGACTCGGAGCTGAGGCGGCGGTGACATCACTTCGTAGGTTCAGCCGCGGGCCCAGTGGACGACCGGGAGCTCGCAGGTTACAGGTTGGTGACCTGTTTCCGGAGCTCCCGCAACTACAGCTACGTCCGCTGGACTGGAGGGCGGCATCTTCGGCCTGGATCGCCTCAGTGCAGAGGGAGAACAAGGAGGGAAGAGACCGAGACTAAGATTTTTGCCTCCATCACAGTGAGGAGGTGCTTGGTGAACTCACTGTGTTTATTGTATGTTTTGTTATTTATTATTATTGTGTATGACTGCAGGCAACAACATTTTGTTCAGACCGAAAGGTCTGAATGACAATAAAGGAATCTAAGTCTAAAACTAAGTCTAAGTCTAAGTCTAGTTCTGCTGCTCATAGGAAGGAATATATGCTGTATGTATGTATGTATGTCAGACTTCTGAATTTAAAGATGTTATGAGAACTTTTTCGTCAGTTGGGGTGTCCATAATGTGGCTGTTCATAATCCAAGGAGGGCATGTACAAATGTGCTACAGATATGGTGCCAAAATCTTTCAATGATCATTGTTTAAATATTGTTGTTACTTTTTAGGGACCTGAGATTTAACAGGATCAGAGAGATTCCACCAGGAGCCTTTAAGAAGCAGAAGAACCTGAACACAATGTAAGTGATTACTCTGCATGGCTTATTATTTCGTATTTGAATCACACAAGAAAATTGGAGATAGGCAGTTATGCACCAGAATTTGTTTAGTTTAGTTAAGAGATACAGCGCGGAAATAGTCCCTTCGGCTCAACGAGTCCGCACAGACCAGCGGTCCCCGCACACTAACACTATCCTACACACACTAGGGACAATTTATAATTATACCGTCAATTAACCTACAAACCTGTGCATCTTTGGAGTGTGGGAGGAAACCTGAGATCTTTGTGAAAACCCACGCACGTCATGGAGAGAATGTACAAACTTCGTACAGATAGCACCCTAGTCAAGGTCAAACCCAGGTCTCTGAAGCTGTAAGGCAGTAACTCTACCTCTGCACCACCATACTGCCCTTTTCTGAGCAGTCAAGGCACTGTCAGCAGCAGTAGAAACTTTCTGTCACAGTATCCTATTATCTGAAAAAAATTATGTTTGTGGAAGCTTATTAAAAAAACCCTACTATCCTTCAAACCACGAAAAATGCTGCACATACAAAAATATATTGTGTTTGCAGATTGCATACTAATGAGTTTTTTAAAAGATGATTATGTCACTTGAAATGTGGAAAATTGATCTTAGCAATATACTTGGTGACCATAAATTTAATAACCAATGGCAATTAAGTCCCAAGATAAAGAGGATGAGAGGAAAAATGCAGTTCATTTACATTTTTGAACTACATCATTTGATAGACTCCAAAAAAGAATTCCCTGGAATTTAGAAGGATGAGAGGGTTCTTATAGAAACATGTAAAATTCTTAAGGGATTGGACAGGTTAGATGCAGGAAAAATGTTTCTGATGTTGGGGGGTCACAGTTTAAGAATAAGGGGTTGGCCATTGAGGACTGAGATGAAGAAAAACTTTTTCACCCAGAGAGTTGTGAATCTGTGGAATTCTCTGCCACAGAATGCAGTGGAGGCCTTCAAAAGAGCGTTAAATAAACACTTAGCTCTTAGGGCTAAAGGAATCAAGGGATATGGGGGAAAAGCAGGAAATGGGTACTGATTCTGGATGATCAGCCATGATCATATTGAATGGTGGTGCTGGCCCAAAGGGCCGAATGCCCTACTCCTGCACCTACTTTCTATATTTCTATGTATTCCCTTTTATGCACATTAATGAAAGATGCAGGAATGCCTACATAAATATCTACGAAGATAAACTTAATCTGGTCGGGAGAGGTTCTGTAGGGTAGCACAGAAGTAATATCTAAACAATTTTCACCTGATTTTCATTGTGTCTCAATCTTTCCATGGATCCTAACATGGTAGGTTGTAGTAGGAAGACTTGTAGGTGTAAAGTTCTTTTTCACAGCAATATTTGCACCACAAGGACTTTTTAATAAGTTTTTATAGATACAGCGCAGAAACGGGTCCTCTGGCCCACTAATTCCACACTGACCAACGTTTCCCGCAAACTTACACTACTCTACACACACCAGGGACAATTTTACATTAATACATTTATACCAAGCCCATTAGCCTACAAACCTGTACGTCTTTGTAGTGTGGGGGGAAACCAAAGATCTTGGAGAAAACCCACGCAGGTCACGGGGAGAATGTACGGACGAGCACCCATAGTCATGATCGAACCCGGGTCTCTGGTGCTGTAAAGCAGTAGCTCTACTGCTGCGCCATCTTGCTGACTTCTCAAAAGGAATCCCAATCAGGTGTCTCTGCAAGAATAGAATGATCCAGGTAGTGTCATAAAACATGCATTGCTCTTCTGGTTCTGCAGTGCATTACATCAACACTTCTGCATTGAATACACTGCCACAGATCTTTTTGAAAATCAGGAGTCTTACAAATAATGCCTTCATTGAATGGGAATGTTTAACATGTGAACAACCTGTGTCATTGTACCTCAATTCAAAAAGACCTCTTCAGGAAGTACCTCTCACCATCTATATAATAGAACTAGACTAAGTGGGACCCGTTGGATCCCATGTTCACACGGGAGGGCTGGTCCCCCGACGCAATATTCCACCTCTCCACCAATTCCAATATTGGTGGCCAGGGGAGGGGGGGGGGGGGGTGTGCTTTCTGGAGCGCTGGTATGGGTGTTGTTGGCTGCAGGGACTACTGGTCTCCAGAGAGCTAGTATGGACATTGTGTGCCAAATGGATTCTTGGGGCGGCAGCTCAGTCCCTCAAGCCTGATGTGCTGGCAGCTCACTCACGGCTGGTGGGCTGGCAGTTGACTCACGGATATTCCTTGAAATTCAATTTCAAGCAGAGTGCAAGGCCACCAAATTCAAATCCATTTTCCTACCATTTCAAGCAGGGTGCAAGGCCACCATATTCAAGTGCAGTTTCATACCACTTCAAGCAGGGTGCAAGGCCACCAAATTCAGGTTCAGTTTCCTACCACTTAGAAACATAGAAACATAGAAAATAGGTGCAGGAGTAGGCCATTCGGCCCTTCGAGCCTGCACCGCCATTCAATATGATCATGGCTGATCATCCAACTCAGTATCCTGTACCTGCTTTCTCTCCATACCCCCTGATCCCTTTAGCCACAAGGGCCACATCTAACCCTCTTAAATATAGCCAACGAACTGGCCTCAACTACCTTCTGCGGCAGAGAATTCCAGAGATTCACCACTCTCTGTGTGAAAAATGTTTTCCTCATCTCGGTCCTAAAAGATTTCCTCCTTATCCTTAAACTGTGACTCCTTGTTCTGGACTTCCCCAACATCGGAAACAATCTTCCTGCATCTAGCCTGTCCAACCCCTTAAGAATTTTGTTAGTTTCTATAAGATCCCCCCTCAATCTTCTAAATTCTAGCGAGTACAAACCGAGTCTATCCAGTCTTTCTTCATATGAAAGTCCTGACATCCCAGGAATCAGTCTGGTGAACCTTCTCTGTACTCCCTCTATGGCAAGAATGTCTTTCCTCAGATTAGGAGACCAAAACTGTATGCAATACTCCAGGTGTGGTCTCACCAAGACCCTGTACAACTGCAGTAGAACCTCCCTGCTCCTATACTCAAATCCTTTTGCTATGAATGCTAACATACCATTCGCCTTCTTCACTGCCTGCTGCACCTGCATGCCTACTTTTAATGACTAGTGTACCATGACACCCAGGTCTCGTTGCATCTCCCCCTTTCCTAATCGACCACCATTCAGATAATAGTCTACTTTCCTGTTTTTTCCACCAAAGTGGATAACCTCACATTTATCCACATTATACTGCAAGCAGGGTGCAAGGCCACCAAATTCATGTGCAGTTTCCAACCACTTCAAGCAGGGTGCAAGGCCACCAAATTCAAATGCAGTTTCTTACCACTTCAATCAGAATAGAATAGAATAGAATAGAAGAATAGAATATGTTTATTGTCATTGCACAAAACTGAGCAACGAAATTCCATTTGCTTCTCCTCCGTTAAAAGAAATACAACACAACAACCAATACACATATGTACAGTTAATAGTAAAATAATAGATACATTTTTAAAAAAGTTTAAAAGAATTTAGCAGTATTCCTCGAAGTTACTTCTTGCTTCCCAGTGTTCACTATTGGAGTTAAGCTCTGACCTGAGTCGCCTCCCCGAGGGTAGCAGAGTAAAAAGGTGGTTGGCAGGGTGGGATGTGTCCTTCTTGATATTTATGGCCCTGCGCAAGCATCGGGCCTTGTATATGTCATCCAAGGAGGGCAGGTTAGCGTTTGTAATGCGCTGCGCAGTTTTTATAATTCCCTGCAGCGCCCTCCTCTCAGCCACAGTACAGCTAGCAAACTACACCAGGATTCCGTAGGTGAGGATACTTTCCACGGCGCATCGATAGAAGGACAGCAGCAGCGGCTGTGAGACGTTAGCTCTCCGTAGAGACCTCAGGAAATACAGCCGCTGATGAGACTTCTTCAAGAGAGTGACGGTGTTCATTTGCCATTTGAGGTCCTGGGAGATGTTTATTCCCAGGAACCTAAAGTCGTTGACTCTCTCCACCATGTCTCCTTTGATGTATAAGGGAGCAGGTTCCTCTCCCCTCTTCCTCCTGAAGTCAACGACAAGTTCTTTTGTCTTTGATGGGTTTAGTACCAGGTTGTTTTTGGTACACCAGACGGTCAGTTTTGGACTTCATCCCTGTAGGCAGACCCGTCGTTGTTGTTTATCAGTCCCACCACAGTCGTGTCATCCGCAAACTTGATGATCCTGTTTGTACTGTGTGTTGGTATACAGTCGTAAGTGTATATTGTATACAATATTGGACTCAGCACACATCCTTGTGGCGCACCTGTGCTAGGCGTCAGGACTGGGGAGTAATTGGACCCCATCCTGACAGTCTGTGGGCGGTCTGTTAAAAAGTCCTTAATCCATCCACATGTGTTTGCATTAACACCTAGATCAGACAGTTTGTCCACCATTCTGCTGGGGATGATGTTATTAAATGCAGAACTAAAATCTACAAATAACATCCGCACATATGAGCCAGGACGCTCCAGATGTGCCAGTGCAGAATGTAGAGCGGTGTTGATGGCATCTTCCGTTGACCTATTAGCTCTATACGCAAATTGATGCTGATCCAGGGTGGGTGGGAGTGAGGACTTAATGCAAGGGTGCAGGCCACTAAATTCGAGTGCAGTTTCATACCATTTCAAGGAGGGTGCAAGGCCACTAAATTCAAGTGCACTTTCATACCATTTCAAGGAGGGTGCATGGCCACCAAATTCAAATGCAGTTTCATACCATTTCATGCAAGGCCACCACCTTCAAATGCAGTTTCATACCTTTTCAAGCAGGGTGAAACCACTGTAAAAATCACCATAAAACCACACAAAACACCACACTCACAGTTCAGTAGACATTTAGTGTGTTCAGTTGATTCACAGCTCAGACAGAGTCGTGACCTCTCCCTCCCCCATCATGCAGAGACTGGGCCACACTCACACTTCCTGGTTTTATAATCCCTCCCCCTCCCACCAGAAAAGGTGTGGCCTTCATGGCGTGATTGACAGGAGAGAGATTCCCAACATTTTTTAAACACTAATAACACTTTTGTTTTTCATTCATGGGGAGAATCCTCTGCACCTGATGAGCAGAGGGGGACTGAGCAAGATGGCTAAAAATCACAGTCGTATGTGGTAGCGTTTTATCTAAAATCAATATAGTGCAAACAGGAAGTTGTCAAGTTTAGGCAAACAACCATTTGCATGCAGTGCCTTTTCACTTCAACCCAAAACCCCCAAACAACCATTTGCAGGCAGTGCCTTTTTACTTCAACCCAAACCCCCCCCCCCCCCCAACAACCATTTGCATGCAGTGCCTTTTTACTTCAACACAAACCCCCCAAACAATCATTTGCATGCAGTGCCTGTTTACTTCAAACCAACCATATTTTCATTTTCAAACCACATTAAGGGCAATCACAGTTGAGTAGACATGTGTTTAGTGTTATTCAGAGCTCAGAGACACGTGACCCTCTGGCTTCCTCCATCTTGCAGAGACTGAGTGAGGTACACCACTTCCGGGTTATATAGTCCCTCCCCCCTCCCACCAGCAGGGGCAGCAGAGAGAATGGCAATTTAAAAAAAATAATAATATCTCTCTGATTATTCATCGGTGGGAAAAATCCTCTGGTCCAGGAAGGCGGAGGGGGGCTCTGAGCTAGGTGACCAAAAATGATGGCCGTAGGTGGCAGCATTCTCTCGGAAATCACAGCACAGTGAGCCAAAAGCAGTCAAGATCAGACTTTTAGTAATATAGATATTGCGCTATAATTGCAGTGTCACAAATGTTCATGCATTTTGTAGAAGTAGTATAATCTGTAACTGTAAATTTGTAACATTTGTGAGATTGCGTTCGGGTTAGGAATGTTCAATTTTAAGTTTTAGGTTTCTTTTGTATTATTTAACTCAATTTCTAACTGTTTAAATGCCTCAAGGTCGGACACATTTAAAATTGGAGGTATGGCAGTGGCAGGTTGTGGGTCAGTTTAAATACATGGTTTACAGCAGCACGGTGGTGCAGCAGTAGAGTTGCTGCCTTACATCACCAAAGACCCGGATTTGATCCTAACCATGGGTGCTGTCTATACAGAGTTTGTGCGTTCCACCTGCGACTACAGGGTTTTACTCCGGTTTCCGGTTTTCTCCCATATTACAAAGACGTGCAGGTTTGTAGGTTAATTGACTTCTGAAAATCATCCCTAGAACTAGTGTATGGGGTAATCGCTGGTTAGCGCAGACTCGGAAGGACCTGTTATCAAGCTGGATCTCTAAACTAAACTAAACTAAACTATACCTTACACCAATGCTCCTTAAACTGGTGAATGGTTCACCCAAGGGCGAATACAATTATTTTGGTGTGAATGAAACTGGAGGGGTGAATGAAGGGTGAATTACTTAATTTATTCAGATTTTTTTAATCTATAGTAACAAAGGCATTGTCATTAAAGTGATTAGTAAGCTCGTATTGTTTTTAATGGCAGTGGAGCTGCAAATGTCTTATATATTTTTTTCTCTCTGCCTATAGTTTTCTAATTTCAAAGTAGCAGGATATTTCCCAAATTTACTGTAATATAACCTTTTAGAGAAGACCAGACGAGCTGTGGGATCATAAATTCATAAATGGCAACTGTTGAACTGTGTTGTGTATTTTGGTGCTTGGAACTGACTTAAAATAACACTCAGATACGGGAGTAAACTAACAAGCTTCTTTATTCCAGGACGCCACCTTGAGTCTCCCCCAGCACATTCGTCCCCTCGCACAAGACATAACATATGCTAATTATATCACATACATCACACTGCTCCCCCTTTAACTTGGCGGATAACACCATTTCGATTATACACTATTGCAAAATTATATTATTACAGTCATCTTACATTACATCCGTTCCTTTATGTATAAATTGCGAACACTTTCTAATCGCTCTAGCTCTGCCTTGCTCAAGCTTCTTTATTCCAGGACGCCACCTTGAGTCTCCCCAGCGCATGCTTCCCCTCGCACAAGACATAACATATGCTAATTATATCACATCCATCACAAACTGTAAGTTTACTTTGTGTAGCAATTTAGCTTTTTGAGCTAGTTTTCAAAGAAGAAATCTGCAGTAATCAAATCCCAAAAGGGTAGGATGGGGCTGAAGCCCAGTGTTTAGACATTGTAATGTTTTTTTTAAATAATTTATCAATAGAATTATTTTCCAACTCCAGCGGTAATTAAACTTTTCTTTTTTTCATTCCTTGTTTTCTTTACATATTTTGAGGATGTTCAAGGAGTTGAATAAAATAAACACTTAAGAAATGAGTTCATTTATGTTTTTGCTCATGTGACAAAATAAATTATATGTAAAATTATATATAAAATTATACACAAGGGAGAATAAGACAAAAATTACCAAAAAAAAAAAAAGAAAATTTAGTTGAGGGTTTTATTTAACCTTTATTTAACCAGGAGAAGTCTCATTGAGATTAAAAATCTCTTTTACAAGAGAGTCCTGGCCAAGACAGGCAGCAGCACAGTTCCACAGTTACAGACAATAATTTAAAAAAAACAACAGAGAACATATAAATAGAGTCACAGTCAGAACATCATCAAACAAAGCATGTACAGACAGAAGAGCCCGCTTCAACATCATTAAGAAGGGATTTAAATCTGCGAGGGTGAATTAAATTTTGTGATAAATGCTCAAGGGTGAATGACACTGAAATAGTTTATGAAGCACTGCCTTACAAATCTATCTATTTACCATCAGCATGGTAAAACAAATGATTTGCTCAGAAAAATAAATATTTGTATCAGGTGATAAGCTATGTTATGATTTGAGCTTGGATGTAAAATGTGCAAATCTATTGGCGACAATTCTTCCAGAATATGCTTTGACTCTGGTGTTGGGATGCTCCTGGTCAAAACCTGTTTACCATCTTGGGAGAATTCACAACGCAGGCAGCAACAATTCTAACAACAGTGCATACCTCACATCTGCCCCACCACACTCCCAAGGCAGACAGCCAGTGGAACAGGTCATCTGGGCTGCAGAGCCTCAAAAACTGGGGGACTATTGTACCATATCAGTTTCACCAGTGTAAGCACAGGTCCACCTGCTTCAAGTTAAATCGTTGCAGCAGTATTTTACAACAAAAAATATACAATTTCTTCCAAGCATTTCCTCTGTCCCCAAAGAGGTCTTGCCTTCCCAAAATTCAGATTGTATGCATGAGCTAATCATCTGAACTTCCCATTTAATTCAGTCTAGGATAATTTGCTGGAAGCTTAAGGAGTATTTTATATTCCTTCTGAAAAGTAATGTTTAAATCTCTGGAACTCACGGAATCAGTATTCAAGTTATCTTTACATTATTCTGTGCTGAATAAGTGAATGTCATTCAAGGGTGGTCATGGTGGCACAGTGATAGAGTTGCTGCAAATGCAGCGCCGGAGACCCGGGATCGATCCCGACTACGGGTGCTGTCTGTACGGAGTTTGTACGTTCTCCCCGTGACTTGCGTGGGTTTTCTCCGAGATCTTCGGTTTCCTCACACATTCCAAAGATGTACAGGTTTGTAGGTTAATTGGCTTGGTAAATGTAAAAATTGTTCCTTGTGTGTGTAGGATAGTGTTAATGTGTGGGGACCGCTGGTCGGTGTGGACCCGGTGGGCCGAAGGGCCTGTTTCCGCGCTGTATCTCTAAACTAAACTAAAAACTAAGCATCGTTACATTTATAGAAAACATTCCCCTGTACATATTTTGTCATTTTAGTTGCATATTGTGACAGTGGCCCCAACCCTCATATGCAGCTCTGATCCCGATGACTGGCTGACAGGCCAGGAGAGGCCAGTCCCCAGCATCATTGGTAACAGCTGGGTCCAAATAACTGATGTTGGATTTGCCACCTGTACCATGTCAGCCTATTCCCTCTAAAACACAGGCATTGTGGCCAGAGGGGTGAAGGCAAAAGTGTAAGAGGAAAAGGAAAAGGAAGAGGAGAAAATGGAAGAAGAAGAGAAAGAGGGAGGAGGAAGACAAAGTTAGCCATGTTCCCCTATTGCAAGTTCAAGGAACACAGAGCCACTAGTGCCAAGCCGAGACCACCAACACCACTGTGTGTTCAAGACTGGGCTGCTGGGAAGAAGCTCTAGACCAAGGGTTCCCAACCTGGGGTAAATTTCACCAACCTAGGGGGGCAAATTTGTTGATTCTGGATTTGTACATATTTTTCTCATTGATTGACTGTATTTGGTTCTGGTATCTGTTCATCATTAGTTGTTCATAAATAAGTGAAATAACATTATGAGCTATTAAGTTGCCTGAGGTAAACGGGACGAAAAAGGTTGGGAACCCCAGCCCTAGACAGTCATACCTCTACTGAGGCTAAGGTAGAGTGGCTGGAGCATGCCTGAGACACCAGCACCTCTTCCTTCCCCCAGACAATGAGGGACTGCGCCTACGCACAGATGCAAAGGCTGAGCCACCAGGATAGAAACTTAGAAAATAGATGCAGGAGTAGGCCATTTGGCCCTTTGAGCCAGCACCGCCATTCAATATGATTATGGCTGATCATCCTAAATCAGTACCCTGTTCCTACTTTATCCCCATATCCCTTGATCCCGTTAGCTCCAAGAGCTATGTTTCTCTCTTGAAAACATCCAGTGAATCCAGGAGAATCCAGAGGCTGCCAGCGCTGTCTTTCCAACTCCAAAGCTGAGCTGCCAGGATAAGCCTGGGACTGCCTCTGCCTTCTCTTGAGCCAAGGGTGAGCTGCTGGGACAAGCCCGAGATCGCCAGAAACACCACCTGAGGATGAGGGATAGCGCCCACACATGGTCCTGGACTTCCTTACCACTGTAAATAAAATATATCCTGTGAATTCACCCTACTGTGAGTTTCGGTATGGCCACTGCAGAACCCTGTGTCTTCCCTGATGCCACAATATATGTAGCTGAATTAGTGCACACAATACTGTTGCACAAAGTGTGATGCAGGTGTTACCAGATCAGTTATGATATCGTAGAAAGGAAAATGGCCTCAAAGTTTTAAAAGTTTATTCCTGATCCCAGCCTTCCAAGTGATTTTATAGTTTTATCTATTCACGGACTCGTTTTAATTAAAACAGCAAAAGAGATGTTTCTTTAACAATTCAATGAGTTCTGTGCAGTATCGCCGTATGTGGCATTTGTTTGGAGAAGTTCATTATGAAATGCAGCAGTTAACTCCATCTCCAGGGCAGTCAGTTCGCTTTGCTCCATTTACCACACAGCAAGATTTCTGCAGGTTAGGTTATTTGATCTGAAATACAGTAGTGATGTACAAAGTTTGAAAACAGCATGTCGGGACACATTGAAAGTCCAAGGAAATGAGTTGAATAACTTTTTTCGTTCTCCTAATCAAAAAAATATTTAAGTTCTGGCCCCCTGCTGATACATGTGCAATTGCATAAAACATCCACCTTCCTTCAGGTTTCAACAGTAAACTGCAGAGAATAAAATATTTATTTGCAGTATCACATAAAGTCTGTAGTTCTGCTGGTGGCTAATATATACATTGCCACGAGTCTTTAGGAACGGCACGGTGGCACAACGGCACGGTGGCACAGTGGTAGAGTTGCAGCTTTACAGCTCCAGAGACCCGGGTTCGATCCTGACTATGGGTACCGTCTGTACGGAGTTTGTATGTTCGCCCTGTGACCATGTGGGTTTTCTCCAGGTGCTCCGGTTTCCTCTCACACTCTAAAGATGTACAAGTTTATAGGTTAATTGGCTTCTGTAAAAATTGTCCCTAATATGCAGGATAGTGCTAGTGTACAGGGTGATCACCATTTGGTGCGGACACGGTGGGCATAAGGGTCTGTTTCTGTGTTGTATCTCAAAACTAAACACACTTCCAAAGAGCTTTTATTTAATCTGCAGGGGCTGTAAGTGATTCCGATGACATTTTATACAGCCTCTGCTACAGTAGGAACTGCAGTATTCAAAATGAAGAGATGCAGTAAATCTGTTGTAAGATTGCTAAAAAGGTTGTGAAAGTGTTCTTGTGGATAGTTTTGTTGCACATTCAAGGAATGAAAGCATTTTAAATATCACATCTTTGTAAACTATTCCTATTTTTGGGAAGTGAGTGATTTGCAACATGCTAGAAATGGCTTAAGGCAGTAAACCCTTCAGAGCTTTATAATGAAATAACATAACATACTGAAAAAAGAATGAAAAAAAACAGTGTGTAAAAGGATAAATCAGCGTGTAAGTAACATACAACAGGCTTCTTTTGATACAATGACTTCAAAGCAGGAAAAAAGTCTTTATAACCTCAGCATTATGGAAAACAAGATAGGAACAGACGTCATTTTTGAGGCAGCTCAGTTTTTTGAGATCATGGAAGTAGATTAATCGCAGCAAATGAGAATATTTTGTGATGAAAGATTCTGGAAACATGTCATTGAATTGCTATTTTTGTTTAAAGAAAACATCACACAAAGTTTAATTTCCTGTGAGGTGTTTTGTGATAGAAATTCACAATTGTTTTCCAG
This sequence comes from Amblyraja radiata, assembly GCF_010909765.2. Classification (NCBI taxonomy): domain Eukaryota; kingdom Metazoa; phylum Chordata; class Chondrichthyes; order Rajiformes; family Rajidae; genus Amblyraja; species Amblyraja radiata. The sequence continues at coordinate 70,683,731 of NC_045959.1, read as the reverse complement.
TGGTGATACAGGAACATATTCCGCTGTGAACATAAAGCTAGGCAGCTGCAATTTTCAAATGGAAATTGCTTTGAAAAGCAAATTTGGAGTGTACTATCCTTTGATGGGTTTACTCCCTTAGGAGGTAGAGAGAGGATTACCATTCTGATGTTACCTTACGAATTATGTGGACCTTTTGCAAGCGTCACTATTTTTAAAAAAGTTTGAAGACCTCAGCAGCTGGAAAAGGACATTGTGCACTTTTGTGAGTCTGGACTCCTGAGAGGAGAAAGCCCCTACAAAGGCGATGCAATATGAATGAGAGTTGCCTGCAAAAGCAGTCAGTGTTTCTCCCATCATTCCAGGAGCCTTGATACAGTACGGGAAGTAATTTAATTATTTCAGAATAACAACCAAACTACGGCTTGCCAAACATCAAAATTAAACTGTCTTTGTTTAACACGGAATGGGTGAAATACACACCCAGTTTATGCTTAACTAGGATTTTTACTTATTCTCCAACACATTCTCCAACACAAATTATTTATGGAGTCGCAGACATCCACACTGTGCTACATATACTAGAAATAGAGAGCACTGAAAATACTTAGCAGGCCAGGCAGCATCCACATATTTGCAGGTCCAAGCAGTGACGCAGTTGGAGCTGATAGAAACATAGAAAATAGGTGCAGGAGTAGGCCATTCGGCCCCTTTAGCCAGCCATTGAGCTATTCAATATTACCATGGCTGATCATTCATCCAAAATCAGTACCCTGTTCCTGCATTCTCCCCATATCCCTTGATTCCGTTAGTCCTAAGGGCTATTTTTTAAACTCTCTTGGATACGTCAAGACGTCTGAAATCTCTTCATGCATGGTGGACAACATATTTGACAACAGTTGATCCAATTTGTCCACTTAGAGTCATAGTCAGAGAGTCATAGAATGATACAGTGTAGAAACAGGCCTTTCGGCCCAACTTGCCCACACTGGCCAACAGCTACACTAGTCCCACCTGCCCGCGCTAGGGCTATGTCCCTCCAAACTTGTCCTATCCATGTACCTGTCTAACTGTTTCTTAAACACTGGGACAGTCCCAGACTCAGGGCCAGCCTTAGGAGGTGCGGGGCCCGATTGGGAACAATTTTCATAGAAATATAAATATATAATTATAAATGAGTCATATTCAGTGTCGTGATTATATGACAGTCAGTCGGCTTTAAAAAAAATCTTAAACCGCGCATGCGCAGATTATTCTCTCCGTAAAAATAAAAAATAAAAATAAGTAAAGTAACAATTCAATTTGCCCAAGGCTTCCAAATCTCCTTCTTTCTGAATTACTGAATGGGTGGGGGATGGAGGGTGACGGCAGGTGGAAAGATGGTGGAAAAACGGGAGCACACCGGGACTAGTTGAAACAGTTGTCATCTTATTGAATGGCAATACTAGTTCAAGGGACCAATTGGGGGGAGAGTTCCTTTCACAGCGTATGGGGAGTCTAGCCAATGGTAAAGTTGTGGGGAGGGCAGGAGGGTTGAGAAGGATGGGGTCGGGATTCATGCCAGTAACCCACTCATCGCTGCCGCGGTGTTCCGGGCGCGGAACCACTGCATTGTGGCCGGGGAGGGAAGTATCTTGTGTGGCTACGAGCGGCCGCCATCTCAGCGCTTTCTGCTGGCCCGCTCACCTCTGGCAGTGCTCTCCATCTGAACAGTGAGGGGACCAGCTCAAGAGCAAAGATCATAGGGCGGAGTGGGTCAGCGGGTGATGGATAACATCACAGCGGGAGGTGGAGCTTACTCCTGTGTCAGCGCGAACAAGGGATCAATTGAGGTTACTCGTGCTGATATATGGAGTAAGCTCCACCGCCCGCTGCCCTGTTATCCATCACCCGATGACCCGCTCTTGAGCTAGATGCTGGAATGATCCCCGACCCCCTCCTTCTCAACTCCCCGCAACTTTACCCCTGGCCAGACTACCCACACGCTGTGAAAATGCAGGTACATTTTCTAACAATTTTGAGATTTAAAAGATCAAGTCTGCAATTTATCTCATCAGAAAGCATAAAAATAAGTTTTTAATTTGACACCTAATTCACTGTCATATCTTCAGTATTAAAAAGGTTATGGCCATTTTCATACTCGGAAATTGTCATCTTGCAATGGAATTTGCTTTTCCATTGACAACACAAAAGCTGTGATCGAGGACAGCCAAAAGCCCATAACTTTCTTAAAAATTAAGAGAACTGAATGAAATGTTCAGTTATTATAGATTGAAGCATTCTGAAACAAATATAAAACATCTTATTTGGATGACCTGAAATTAAAGCATATAATTAGTTAATTACCTAATTGTAGCTAATTACAAAATTGACTGTTGTGACAGAAATAGTAATAACCACCCAGACTGCCTTGAAAATTCAAAAATGTGTTATTCTCAAGATCAGAACTTTAATACTATTGTATTATATGCTGTCTGTAACAGATAGGTAAATATATTACAATTTCTAGCAATAGACCCATGAGAAATTTTATTTAACTCTGAAATTGAGGATAGACAAAAGCTGGAGTTGCTCAGCAGGACAGGCAGCGCAGCGACTCTGGAGAGAAGACCCTTCTTCAGACTGAACTGAACTCTCGTCGGTGAGAGTACTTGTGATTGTCTGAAGAAAGGTCTCGACCAGAAACGCAACCCTCTCCCCAGAGCCCCTGCCCGTCCCGCTGAGCCACCACAGACAGGGAGTTGAACGTAGACACGGGGGGGGTTCCACCTTCAACTTCAGAGCCAAACAAAAAACACAGAGTGCTGGAGGAACTCAGCGAGCAAGGCAGCATCCATGGAGGGAACATATCACTTATCAGGTGCCGCCACGGGCCAGGACTCTCTCCCCCCCCCCAACAGAAATGAACCGCAGATGCAGCCGTCACCGCAAAATGTCTAAGAAGGAACTGTAGATGCTGGAAAATCAAAGGTAGACAAAAATACTGGAGAAGCTAAGTGGGTGAGGCAGCATCTATGGAGCGAAGGAAATAGCCAACGTTTCGGGCCGGGTCCCTGAAGAAGGCTTTCGATCCGAAACGTTGCCTGTTTCCTTCGCTCCATTGATGCTGCCTCACCCGCTCAGTTTCTCCAGCATTTTTGTCTACCGCAAAACGTCAATGATTCCGGGAATGCCGAGGAGTCGAGGTGAGAGAGAGGGAGTGAGAGAGCTAGAGAGAGACGAGATGGGGAGCGGGAGAGAGAGAGCGCGAGAGAAAGAGAGGGAGGGAGAGAGCGAAAGGCAGAGAGACACAACGTGGGTCGGTAGGTAAATTGAATGACTAACCTGCACACCAAGAAGTAGCTCGCCAAGAAGAAGCCTTCAATCATGATGGTGAGTTTTAAGAAATTTTCAATGTGTCATCAATGCATCGATCTACATTCCTCAGTAAATGTAATTGTGCTTTGATCAAGTATTAATGACGCCGTGTCAAAGGAACTCAGCGTCATTAATACTTGCTCAAAACACAATTACATTTACTGAGGAATGTGGATCGATGCATTGATGACACATTGTATAACTACTTGTTAACTACTGGCCGTTAACTTGTGCTGACAGTAGTAGTTAACAAATCGTCTGATGGCCATGCAGCGATTGTTAGCCATGTTCATTTTGTAAAAGAATCCGTATGGCAATGTTTTTTTTTAAATCTTTATTTAACAAAGTGAATTTGTGTTTCCGTATGAAATCCGGAATAACGCGTGGCTCCCCTAAGGCGCAGGGCGTAATTGGGAGCAATCGGTCCAATCGGCTTAAGACCCTGCCAAGCCTCAACTACCTCCTCTGGCAGCTTGTTCCATACGCCCAGCACACTTGTTCTTCAGAAGCAATCTCTTCAATCTACCGATTTGGAAAGGGAATTGCAAAGTATGGAAATAAAGCAGGTAAAAGAATAATCATTGGTGATGTGGCAAAGGGGGTTATTGTACATAAGAAGCAGTAGGCAGGGTTTTTTCAAATATTTATAGGATGTGAGTGTAATGTCAGAAAGCTATTTGCTTTCTCATTTCTCAGAAATGTCTTCTGCTATCATTTTGTCAATGAACCCTGGCACAGAGATTGCAATTTCATTTTAAGGTTATAGGCAGACTGGCAGATCTTCATAGAAATTGTGCCCTGGAAATTGATGGGTTTCCTGTCAGATCAGCCGGTCAGATCATAGCAAAGCCTGGCAGTTAAAACATCTCAGGGTTGATCTTTGTTGTTGTGGGTGCGTCTTAAAGTCACTACCAATTAATTTGAGCCATGCCTGTCAAATTCAAAGTCGGATTAGAATCACTCCAATACTCTCAATAGTGCCCACATCCCTTGATTGAATGAAGAAGTAAAAATGCTGTTGAAAACTGTATACAACTTCCAGAAGCGTTGCCAATTCTTCATGTACAGTCTGAAGAAAGGTCTCAGCCCGAAACGTCACCCATTCCTTCTCTCCAGAGAGGCTGCCTGTCCCGCTGAGTTACTCTAGCATTTTGTGTCTACCTTCATGAAACAACGTTATTTTAAAATCTCCTAGCTGTATCCTTTCAAGTGTTTTGCTCTGCTTGCTCTTTATTGTCCTAACCATTCAAAAGTGCTGTTCCTTAGATCTTGCCAATGATGCTCAAATTCCATCAATCAGTAACTAAAAATAAATCATCTGATTCTAGCTTTTTGTGCTTTAAGTCTCCTTTCAACTCCTCTGCTTTGATTCCACACACTGTGTTTATTCATGCAGCTGTCTTTTTCTTAATTTGATGGTAGGTTCTTGTTTCTATAACTGACTGCTACCCCAACAACTCGTGAGTGATATCACATGCCTAATGGGCCTGTCCCACTTCGGCAACATTCTAGGCGACTGCAGGAAACTATGCTGTTGCCACATGGACGGCACATGTTCGCGGGTGGTTGCCGGGCAGTCGCCTTCATGGTCGTGAGGAATTCCCGCGTTCTGGGAACTAGTCACGGCCTCAGAATGGTCGCTGTAAATTTTTCAACGTTGAAAAATTAGCAGCAACTAGAATAAAGCCGCCATGGAGAGTAGCGAGAATTTTCAAGGCGTAGGTGGGTCGCCAGGAGGGGCCAGTGGGTTGCCAGGAGGTCAAAAGTTCTCAGAGGTTCTTGTAGGTTGCTGACCGGTGAATTTCATTGGCTCATTGGGAAAAAAAAGGTAAGCAGTAGTTTTCAGAACCAAGGATAACCAACCGGTAATGTTAAATGTCCGCCGAGCTTCACAGCCGTGTATCTCTGGCTTCTTAAGAGTTGTCTCCACTCCGTCTCCCCCCTTCTCCCTCCTCTCCCCCTCCTCCCCCCCCCCCATTTTACAAGAGGTACCTGTGCTTTAGCCGTCTTTTTACAGCACCAACCTTCCTGTTCATCGCGGTGTGTGTCTGTATCACCTTAGCTTTGCACAGTGTGAAATTTTTAGACAGGGCAAGCGGGGGGTGCACTGTCTAAAAAATTCACACGGGCTGGTGAAGGAAGTGATGTGTGTGTGTGTGTTCCACTCTGACAGTCGCCGTTCCAGTTCCTGGTTTTTCAGGCGACTGCTGGCAACTTGACAGCCGCTGGCAGTCTGCTGAAAAATCGCCTAAGTGGGTCAGGCCCTTAACAATCCCTCATCTGCAGTACACTGATTCCATACACAGTGTGTTCCTTTCTACTTCATGACCGCCCTCATAATCTATCTCTTTGACCAAGACTTTGTCATCCAACCTAATATTTCCTTCTCGACACTGCCTTTATTTACCCGTTATGCTTTTAAGTATTTTCCTCGTTCATGAGTTTTGAAGTGTAGGTATAGGCATTGTAGACCAAAATGATTTGTTGAAAGAATCTCCTGTTACTTAATTCCATAGTCCTCTCATTGAAGGAAGGCTTGTGTAATAGTGGTAATTCAGGCATGGTTGAAAGACCATTGTTGATGAACTAATTCAATTTTAGGCTCAGAGGGACAACTCTGTCATAATAAAGACTAATTCAAGCTGCACAATAGAAGCTTCAACAGCGAAAATCCTATCAGATGGTTGAAAAAATACTTTTATTCTCTAAAGTGCACGCAAGCAGAAAAATCTGTCATGTTTGGGATAATATACTAAGCGTAGACACAAAGGTAATGCAGCATTTTGTTTATGTATCTGATGTTGCTTCTGAAGTTTATAATGTTTTCTTTTGTCTTGGATAGAAACAGATCAATTCACATATTATGAGACCTGAAGCTGTGAACAAAATAAAATAACAACAGAATTCCTTGCTAAGTACTTAATCCTAAACACTGTCTGTTGGCCTCGGTGACTGCATAAGCATGGAATGTCTCATTGCTTATTCAACTATATTAGAGTATGCAACTCATCACTTTTTCCACAATATTAGAAATTGTTTCAGTGTCCATTCTACTGTATTAGAATATCTGATTCATTCCCACTGAAGTAAAGGAGCATAATCTCTGGCCTTTGTACAACTCATTACACTTTCTACCATGTGAGAATGTGCTACCAATTGCTCTTTCCACTTCAATAGAACACACAAATCCTTGTCTTATCAACTGTGTAAGAGTAGCCTAAATATTGGACTTTCCATTATTCATTGTCCACTCCAGTGTACTGGAATAGCATATCTCAATCTCCTTCAGAATACCCTGCACATTCCTAGCTACTGTGCAATAGGGACGTACTGTGTCATTTTTCACATTGTTCTGTTAAGTCCAGTGTTGTGGATGACGAACACGGTGGGTTTTAATTAATTTTGATATTACAGACAATGGATAAACTCCAACTAATTTAACAGCGATGGCTGCAGTGAGAATCAACGGCACTGCCACGCACCCTGCCATTCATTATAAATGAACCCATAAAGAGTCATTCATCTTTTAATAAATGGCAGAAATTGTGTTGCATCTAAAGCAAAAATACTACTGTGCTGTGATATTTGCATTTCCTAGTGCATGTGAATCAAAAACAATGATTCGGATGAACCAGTTTTATGTTGATTTATTTAATGTTTTTGATAGAAATATCCTGAAATGGCCTAAATCTTTTTCCTAAAAGTATTGGCTTATTATTGTCATGTGTATTGAGGTACAGGGAAAAGCTTTTGTTTGCATGCAATCTATTTAAATCCGATCATCCTATACACAAGAATAATTGTCATACATAAGTGCAACAGGTAGTGCAAAGAGAAAAATATCAGAGATCAGAATATACTTTTTCTGCAGTGTATCGTAATGATACAATACTCAAAAACTATATTTAGTGACAGAGAAAAAAAATCCAGCATTCATAACAGAGCTCGAAATTAACGGTTGCCGGGGTGCCAATGGCCACCCAAAGTGCCGCCGGGCAACCTAAATGCCGAGTCATTTTGCCCGGCTTGGCACTGCAGATACTGGTTTATACCGAAGATAGACACAAAAAACTGGAGTAACTCAGTGGGTCAGGCAGCATCTCTGGAGAAAAGGAATGTGACGTTTCGTGTCGGCGGCGATGACGGCTGTAGTGCGGGGCAAAGATACTAGGTGCGGAGGGTCGGAGGGAAAGACAGGCCCCGCACGGCAGCAGTGACTCCACCTCCTCCTCCTCCTACCACACCCCGCCCGCCCAGACAGCGGCCGCAGCTTGCCAACGGCGATAACCGCTTTCAAAACAAACCCTCCCGCACGCCGAGGCTGGGAGGAGGGAGGGCGGGAGGGAGGGAGGAAGGAAGGGGGAGGCCCCCTTCTGCCGTCTGAAACACCTGCACCACTCGGCCCCGCACCTTCCTGTTGGCTGGCGGAGGAGGGGAGGCAGTGGCGAGGAGTTCTCAACTGCTTCCCAACTGCCTCCCCCTTTGGCGGGGGCTCTTGGCGGTGGACAGGGACGGCCAAGGCCACGGGGCGATGATGCCGGTGTTGTCCGAAGAGCACTGACAGAAAAGTGAAATATCCACCGAAATGGAAAATATCTGGGCGTTTATGGGTCTGGTGTTGGCGTAGCAATGAATCAAAGGCTGGCAACCACAGGCTGGCAACCACAAGTCAGGCAGAAACACAGCCAGCCAGCAGCCACAGAGTTTTAATATTATATAGATTATCATAAAATGCCTTTAGAAATTTCCTTGCAACCTGTATATTTTGTGGATAAATTATGTGGGAAGCGAGAGTGTTTCTGTACCAATAGCAATAACGACCCATGCTATCGCCATGTCATGATAATTTTTGGTCCTTTACAGAAACATGCTTGCATCAATCGGTAGTGTGCATGATTAAGCATATATGTTACCATGGTCCAGGATTTATTGACACAGGTTGATCATACGCTAATTAATCCAACCACATTTTTGTTTGGAAGTGGAAAGAAATAATAGAAATTGCATTAATTGCAATGTGTAAAAAGCGTTGAGATACTGTATTATAATTTAGCTGCATGTCATTGTGGTATATATCATGTCTTGATTGGTGAATATGTTTAGTTTGTGACTTTATTTGAAGCAGAAATAACATGTGAATGCTTCATAGAGCATAATTCCGACTGGTATCTATGCACTTCGTCCGAGTACATTATCGCACACGCGTCATGCAAACCGTCTTAAATGACTACCTAAACTGTCATTTGGCAACCTAAAAAGCTTCCTAGGTTGCCTCACTGGCAACAGGGGAAAAAAGTTAAGTGAGAGCCCTGCATAATGAGGATAGGTTGGAAGGTCATGGCTACCCCCTAATTGATGAGGGCCATTTAGTAGCCTAATAACAAAGCTGTTCCTGGGTCACGTGATACATGTTTTCAGGTTTTTGTACCTTCTGCCCTTTGAAGTGAACTCACAAGCCAATTAATTCAAGAGTAAAACACAAATGGCTGTCCGGTCTGAAATGATCTGGAATGTTGTCTGTCCATTCCCTCTACATATGCTGTCTGACCCACTGAGTACCTCCAGCTGGCCTTAGGAGGTGCGGGGCCAAATTGGGAATTTTTTTCATAGAAATATAAATAAATAATTATAAATGAGTCACGTGTCATGAGTAATATGACAATTCGGGGGAGAGTTCCTTTCACAGCGTGTGGGGAGTCTAGCCAGGGGTAAAGTTGCACGAAGGGCAGGAGCGTTGAGAAGGAGGGGGTCAGGTTCATACCAGCAACACTGAGTTACTGCTCCTGCAGCGCTCCGCATTGTGGCCGGGGAGGGAAGCAGCACGCCTATGAGCGGCCTTCATCACCGGACAGCTGAACTGACTGCCAACTCAGCGCCTTCTGCCGGCCTGCTCACCTCTGGCAGTGCTCTCCTTCTGAACCGTGAGGGGACCAGCTCAAGAGCAAAGATCATAGAGCGGAGCGAGTCAGCGGGTGGTAGATAACTCACAGCGGGCGGTGGAGCTTACTCCTGTGTCAGCGCGAACAAGGGATCATTTGAGATTACTCGCACTGGCATGTGGAGTATGCTCCACCGCCCGCTTGCCTGTTATCCATCGCCCGCTGACCCGCTCTTGAGCTGGATGATCCCCAGCCGACCCCCTCCTTGTCAACGCTCCTGCCCTCCCCGCAACTTTACCCTTGGACAGACTACCCACACGCTCTGAAAGGAACTCCCCACACCAAGCAGCGCTGTCCTTTTACAGCCGCTTCCCTTCCCACTTTACAGCCGCTTCCCATCAGCTGCTAGCAATGAGGGATAGACTTGGCTATCCTCAGTACAGCAACATCGTTCTTGATGTTGCTGTACTGAGGGATAACGAAGTCTATCTTTCTTGGCTAACAACCTAACCTTCGGCCTCCAAGATGCAGGTACATTTTCTAGCAATGTTACAAAATTTTGAGATTTTAAAAATCAAGTCTGCAATTTATCCCATCAGATAAAGCATAAAAAGAAGTTTAATTTGACACCTAATTCACTTTCATATCACATTCATTCAATGTGTTCATGGCTGATCATCCACAATCAGTACCCCGTTCCTGCCTTCTCCCCATATCCCCTGACTCCGCTATTTTTAAGAGCCCTATCTAGCTCTCTCTTGAAAGCATCCAGAGAACCTGCCTCCACCGCCCTCTGAGGCAGAGAATTCCACAGACTCACTACTCTCTGTGAGAAAAAGTGTTTCCTCGTCTCCGTTGCATGTTTTCTTCGCTCCATATGGGGGGGAGGGTGCAGGGAGTCAGATAGACTGCACAATGACAGGGGGGGGATCCCAGTGTGAACGTGAGTCACCACCTGCGTACAGCAATCCCACTTCCCTCTTCCCCACCAAGCAAGGCACACTCCTCTCTCACCTCCACCCTCTCCCCCCTTCCTTCCCTCATCCTCCCCCCTCTCTCTAAATATGGAGGGAGGTGGAGGGGGAGGGAGGTAGTAAGAGGCAGGGAGAGGGAGATCTAAAGGGTAACTGGTTTTGGTCTCCAATCACCTCACAAAGGGCAGCCAACAGTGGTGGTGAGGCAGAAGGGAGAACTCTCTCTCTCCAATTCTCTCGCTCTCTCTCCCCTTCTCTCCCCCTCTCTCTCTTCCCCCCCCCTCTCTCCCTCTCTCCTTCCTCTTTCTCGCTCTCTCTCCCCCCTCTCTCTCTTCTCCCTCTCTCTCTCTATTCCCCCTCTCTCTCCCTTTCTCTCCCCCCTTCCTCTCTCTTCTCTCTCCAATTCTTTCTCTCTCTCTCTCTCTCTCTCACTTCCCCTCTCCCCCCCCCCACTCCTCTACCCCCAGCCACTTTTATATCTACAGTTCACTCCACGAGTGTGTGTGTGTGTGTGAGAGCCGAGCAGTGTTTCTCATTCTGACTCTGCTCCGTGAGCTGCTCGTATTTACAGTAATCGTGTCCAACTCTTAACTGAAAACGTGTGGTTTGCAAACTGAAAATCCCTCGTCTCTCTGGCACTCCACTGTCGCCCCCCCACACACATAGACAGAGACACACCCAGACACACACGCAGATAGAGACACACACATATAGCCACAGAGACAGAGAAACTCAGACACACACACATAGCCACAGAGACACACGCACACACACGCACACACACGCACACGCACACAGACAGACACACACAGACACAGACAGACAGAGGGTTAAATCCCACCCATACCCTGGCCTGGACATCAACCCCGACACCAATGTTAACACAGACTCAAACTTGCAACCTGGTTTGCTGTTGTACCAGCACCGAACGAATTAACACAACCCCCAGATCTGTTTATCCACAGATTGTCTCCTTCTCGCACTTATCCGGCCTGTTGTCGTTCGTTTCCGCTTCAGGTCTTTTAACTCTATCCCCCCCCCCGACCAAGAGTGGGCCGGTTTGCTGCCGATCTCATACAAATCTGACCCCCTCTCGCCCCCCCCCCCCCCGCTCCCGGTAGTCTGGCGGGGGCTGTGAGACTCTCACATCCCCCCAGAACCCGGTACTACCCCCCACCCTCCTCTCCTCTCCTCTCCCCCCCCCCCTCCCCCCCCGGTCCAGACCAGAGTCTTGGCCGCTCCGGCGGCAGTGAGTCAAAACACAATTGCATTTACTGAGGAATGTGGATCGATGCATTGATGACCCATTGTATAACTACTTGCTAACTACTGGCTGTTAACAAGTGCTACAGTAGTAGTTTACACATCGTTTGTTATCCACAGCGGTTGTTATCCATGTTCGTTTGGTAAAAGAATCCGTATGGCGAATGTTTTTTAGAAATCTTTATTTAACAAAGCGAATTTGTAGCTCCATATGAAATATGGAAAATTAACGCTGGCCCCCCTTGGGCGCGGGCCGCAATTTGGAAAAATCAGTCCAATTGGCCTAAGGCCGGCCCTGCCTCCAGCACATAATATTTTGCTCAATATTCTAGCATCTGCAGTTCCTTGTGTCACTAGTTCAAGCGTAAGTAGGGGTAGCAGTATAAGCCAGTTTTCTCAAGATGCACACATTGTATGAAGGAATCAAGATCCAAATTAAATTAAAAAGAAAAGCTTTACGTATTCTTTTTTACATAATAGGCTTCTGAAAGTGACAGACAAGAGCTGGTAGTGCACTTTATGCATCTCATTCGATTTATTTGTTTGCGGTACTCAATCTTCTACTGCCCTTGCCAAAATGATAATCTGGCCCGTCGTATCAGATATATTAGGGGACTAAGACAAACAGCCATTTGCCTATCTTTAAGCCTTTGGAATTGGTGTGCTGCACGATGTGCGCTTGAAACAATGTTAAAAAAATACAGGGCAGCATGGTGGTGCTCCTGGTAGAGCTGCTGACAAAGACCCTGGTCCAATTCTGAACTTGGGTGCTACCTGTGTGGAATTTGTCCCAGGTGACTTCTATCAGGAGCAAGTTTGTAGGTGAATTGGCCTATGTAAATTATCCCTAGTCTGTACAGAGTGGATGCGTATGTGGGATAACGTACAACTAGTGTGATTGCGTGATCGATAGTTGCCGTGGACTTAGTGTGCTAAAGGACCGGTTTCCATGCTGTATGTTTCAAGCAATCAAATTTTTTTTTAAATGAATTATCCAGAACCAATACACAAGCTGCTTAATGGCCTGTCCCACTTTGGGCGTCATTTGCCCGTCACGCAGGTGCCGCGCGAAGATTTTGTGAATCCCAAAATCCTGGGGCACCTCGCGCGATCGCGCATCACTGCCTACGCCACCACATCTCACCATGCGTGCGGAATGCACGCCATGTGCGCGTCACATGCGTGTCACGACTCGTGCATGACGCGTAAATGATGTTGCGTCGTGCATCGTGACGCGTAAATGATGTCGCGTAAATGACGCGCAAATAACGACCAAGTGGGACAGGCCCTTTAGAGTTGACATGCTGGAAGAAAACATCTGTCTCAGTACCTGGGAGGTGTTCACTTTCTCTGGGGTACAACAGGGTCCTACTGCTGCCAGGGGAAATGTATATTGGAATCTAACTTTTGGCTTTATTTAATGAATCCAAATGTGGATATATTTCCATTTTACTGTCTGGACCTGTTCTCCTCTAGAGAAATCTGGTAAAACAGTGAGCTAGCAAATGTTAAAAAAAAAAGCAGATTGTAGTTTTCTTTCAGAGACCAGTCGCTTGGACAACTCATTGACAAAATACCCAAATGGCTCATGGCTAAATTGTTATTGATTTGATGATTGCAATTGTTCTATAAACATACCTTTTTAGAATCAATGCATCTACAGTTCATGGGTCACAGAAAATAAACTACTTTACACTCGGTTTTTGCTTTAGTTTAGTTTAATCTATTGTCACGTGTACCGAGGTACAGTGAAAAGCTTTTGTTAACCATATAACCATATAACAATTACAGCACGGAAACAGGCCATCTCGGCCCTACAAGTCCGTGCCGAACAATTATTTTCCCCTAGTCCCATCTACCTGCACTCAGACCATAACCCTCCATTCCTTTCCCATCCATATACCTATCCAATTTATTTTTAAATGATAAAATCGAACCTGCCTCCACCACTTCCACTGGAAGCTCATTCCACACAGCTACCACTCTCTGAGTAAAGATGTTCCCCCTCATGTTACCCCTAAACTTCTGTCCCTTAATTCTGAAGTCATGTCCTCTTGTTTGAATCTTCCCTACTCTCAATGGGAAAAGCTTGTCCACGTCAACTCTGTCTATCCCTCTCATCATTTTAAAGACCTCTATCAAGTCCCCCCTTAACCTTCTGCGCTCCAGAGAATAAAGACTTAACTTATTCAACCTTTCTCTGTAACTTAGTTGCTGAAACCCAGGCAACATTCTAGTAAATCTCCTCTGTACTCTCTCTAATTCGTTGACATCCTTCCTATAATTGGGCGACCAAAATTGTACACCATACTCCAGAATTGGTCTCACCAATGCCTTGTACAATTTTAACATTACATCCCAACTTCTATACTCAATTTTGCATGCTATCCAGTCAGCAGAGAGACAAATAGTTAGAGCAGAAAGCACAGATTAGGAATTTTATATGGTCAATATGCTTATGTGACCAGCGTTGAAGGGGGGAAAAGATCAGTCAGAATGCTAGTTCCAAATTTATCTTCTAACTTTATCTTCTCCAGTATTCCACAATTACATCAATCATATTTAAAAAAACTAAAACAAGTAACATTTCTACACTCTGATTCAAGGTTATATTGTAAGTGAACTAAATACTGCACTGCTAAATGCATGATGTATGAATCTTATATTTTCAAAATACCGCACATAAGTAACAGACAAAAACATAGCATCTACCACATATCCACATTCCATCCACAAAAGGAGCTAAATGTTGGAAAGGTCAAACACTTAAATATGTAAATTATAGTGGTCCACGTATAATTAAAGGAAAACTAATCTTACATGAAAGCATTTCCTTACAATCCAAGTGCTCATGTGATTCATGTTAATCAAAACCCCAAATATTGATGGAATCTTAGTCCTTTAAGTGAAGTTGTTAAATCTGTCTTTACCAGATTAAAAAAAGTCCAAATTGTTTGAAAAATGTGCTCATGTCAAATCATGTTCTGTGCTCAGTGATTATTAAAGCCTAACTTGATGCTTCAATGGGTTTATTCAGTGAATAGCTTAACACCACCGATTAGAATATCTCAGCTTCAATTCCCCATCTACACTTGCATATGTGACTACAACCGGATGTGAGTAGGAGCGGTGTAACATGCCTCGATAACAGCAAACAGGAGATGGAAACATCAAATCATAGTTGTATCAAAATAAATCTGGTAATAAAAATAAACCTTCTTTCTGTTGATGTTCAACAAGCACTGTAATATCGTAATAAGGTGTAGTATTGGGTTTAAAAGATGCAGAGAATTTCAACTACGTAGTGATTTGCTATATGATATGTGAATGAATGGAAGTGTAAAAACAATTGCTTAATGCAATTGGTATTGCCAAACACTGGAAGATTAGACACCTTACTGATGCCTTACATGTTTGCTGCATTATATTTGTAAAGGGGTATTACATGAACTTCAATCAGTGAAGAAGGCCTCGTAGGTAAAAAGGCATCTCACTTGAGTACTAGTTCAATGCTCCTTGCCCAACATATCATCATCCTCTGCTTCACTCTGCACATTGCCAAGAATCAATTCCACACTTCAAAGCTTCCCAAAGAAACTGGTTTATCAGCCATACTCTCATTTTGGTTTGCATTTCTTGTCCACAGTATTTACGATTATAGGGAATCCATGGTTGCTGAGTAATATACGGTATGTTGATTCCCATTTCATGTTCTGAGGAAGGGTCCCAACCCGAAACGTCACCCATCCTTTTTCCCTTGAGATGCTGCATGACCGACTGAGTCAAGGGCCTGTCCCACTTTCACGACCTAATTCACAACCTCTGCTGAGTTTGCCATTGACTCATACTCGCAGCATGGTCGTCACGAGGTCGTGGGTAGGTCGTAGCAGGCCGTGATGCTAGTCGTAGTTACTCGTGGCATCAAGTAGTTCGGGACATTTTTTCAACATGATGAAAAATGTCCACGAGTAAAAAAGGTCGTGAATTAGGTCGTGAAAGTGGGACAGGCCCTTTACTCCTGCACTTTTTGTCTAAAGGGACCCGGGATCAAAGATGGGTCACTGGCGCTGTAAGGCAGAAACTTTACCGCTGTACCACTGTGCCACCCCCAAATCTCTACTACAACTGATATTCCCAGGCCGTCTCCCATCCAAGTACTAAATGCGCCTGAGCCTACTTGGCTTCAGAGATCAGACGAGATTGGGTATTTTCTGCCTATTTTGGTTCAGGTTATTGGATGATAAACAAGATCAATTAAATTGAATGCATTGCTGCCTATGCTGCACATTGCTGCCCATGCTGCACATTGCTGCCTATGCTGCACATTGCTGCCTATGCTGCACATTGCTGCCTATGCTGCACATTGCTGCCTATGCTGCACATTGCTGCCTATGCTGCTTTACAGTAATATCTTATTCAACAGATGGCGACATTGGTAGTGCAAGTCTCCTTTGGAATCATGAGAAACGAGCAGGCGAGATTTTTGTTCTCTCTGGAGAGGGACTTAAATCCACAATTTTCTGATCCAGAGGTGTGAGTGCTACCAGCTGATACACAGCTGTTACCAGATGTTTCAACGATCATCGTGGCTGCATTGAAATAATTACTTTACAGCTAGAGGGGAAGGGTTGAAATTAGTTGGTTAAATAAAGAGATGGGAACTCTGTACAGTACCGAATATGATTGGGGATTATTCCAAAATTCCACACATAACACTGAGGTTCTAGCAGCTGTTTTGGATTCTGGATAGGGTTTCTGAGTATTGAAATATTTTTTCTATCTTAGTTAAGTTTCATTGAGTGCAAGAAAATGGCTTGAAACCATGCTTTGAGAAATACTAGAAAATTGTCAGCACATTGATTAGGTTCATTGGGTTTTGCACACACTTCACTGTGGAGTGAAAATAACCATTTGTCTCTGTCTCGGTGTCGGCTATTTGAGCTTGTGATCAGTTGGTTAGATTTTGATAAATAAAGGCAGTGAAAATAAAATAGAAATGTCTTCAGGACAATTATTAATCTCGAGTGAATTATATATACTGAATGGTGTATATTTATATCATTTTACAACTTCCCAGATGAATTGGCGAAATATCTCTGATAAGAGCGGAAAGCATTGACTGTGGGCAGTGAGGAATTAAAAGCTTTTGTTCTAAGGAACTCCAATGAAGTCCAAATACCATTTTAGTTGAATTTAGTTTAGAGATACAGCGCTAAACCAGGCCCTTTGGCCCTCCGAGTCTGCGCCGAACTGTACATTGATTAGTGATTAGACTAAACACTACCTTTTCTTCACTCAATATATACTAAATAACAGATAAGATTCTATTTAAGGTACGAAAGATCAAAACTTAAGTAAAACGGTTTTAAAAAACAAGTTCACATGCAATAACTTCAATGGGGATAGTTTTAACATTTCAGATAAGCTTGCATTGCTAAGTGCAATATGAGAACTAAGGAGTGATCAGTTAAAATACCGTGTCTTGGGAATTTAGTTTAGTTTTAGTTTAGAGATACTGCGCTGAAGCCCTTCGGCCCACCAAGTCCACGCTGACCAGCAACCCCCGCACAATAACGCTATCCTACACACACACTAGGGTCAATTTATGTTTATCCCAAGCCAATTAACCTACAAACCTGTACGTCTTTGGAGTGTGGGAGGAAACCAAAGACTCAGAGAAAACTCACGCAGTTCACGGGAAGAACGTACAAACTCCGCTCGACAAGCACCCGTAGTCAGGATCGAACCCGGGTCTCTGGCACTGTAAGGCAGTAGCTGTACTGCTGCGCCACCGTGTCTTCCCTTAGAGCTACCATCAAAACTGACAAATCTGAAAATCCCTAATCCTCCTTCCCTTTATTCCTCTCTTGAATACATCTTGTCACCGTAGCCTCATGCAATGCAGTATGTGGCCCGACCATGGACCACCCCGATGGACTTCTGACAGCTGGTAGTTTCAGAAGCCCTATTCACTGCTAACAAAAGCCTCCGATAATCTAGAAAGTAACAGATGAAATAATTCTGTGCGATGAATAAAATAATAAATTAATTTAGAACCACTTTAAGTGAATGTCCTTAAATTACAAACATAATTATCCAGTCAAATGAAGAAATATAAACAAAAACAAACCTAAATGTTTCTTTTCAATTGAGGCCACATTAATTGGCCCACTCTGATTGAGGTAGCTATTGTCAGCTATAAAATTATTGGGCCAGATACAAATATTCTTTACTCATATGCTTACCTTAGCAGCTTATGAGGTACCTTTGGCATCCAGTGCATCTTTGAGTTCCACAATTAATTGGCATGCAACTACTTAGAGGTTCTCTAAGGACTTGCTTGCAAGCAGTTAATGTAATCAAGCCGTGGAAACCAGGAGCTGCAGATGCTGGTTTACAAAAAAAAGGACACCAAGTGCTGGAGGAACTCAGGCAGCATCTCTGGACAGCTGACATTTCGGGTCGGGACCTTTCTTCAAACTGCAATCAAGCCCGTCAATTAACTTTATTAATGATTTCTTACTATCTTTTGCAATATTCTTTGGTGCGATGTCACAAGGTGATTTATATTTCTGATATATATTTTTCTCCTTAACCTTGTCAGGCATCTTGCCATTATTAGTTATATATAACCTACATTGCTGATTTTCGAACCTAATGGCTTGGTATTGAGGTTTTTATGAGGATAAAAAAAAGACAGGTAAGAGTCAATGGTCTTCTTGCACTGCCCCCGACTGGTTTAGCAAGTGCTTGATGAGTTGCTCCATCAGCTCTGATGGTAAATGAGCAACAGATTTGATGATAGATTGATTGAAAGATACAGCTTTAAAACAGACCCTGTGGCCCACTGAATCCATGCTGACTATCGATCAACCATTCACAATAGTTTTATGTTATTCAATCTTCGCATCAACTTATATGATTTTACAGGGGTCAATTAACCTTTGGGATGTGGGAGAAAACAGGAACACCTGGAAGAAATCTTTGCGTTCACAGCGAAAACATGCAAACTGAAATTAGGATTGAACATGGGTGTCCCACACTGAGAGGCAGTTGGTCTACCAACTGTTCCAATGTGCCGCCCTTGATGTTCATGTCCATCTATTCCTCAATTCATTATTTGCAGCCTTGCATCTTTAAATATTTTAGAGAGTAGATGAAAGGAAAGTTCACAACATTGAATGGCAGTCATCCTGTAAATAGCTCGTTCTATGCTTACCCCCAGTCTAGTTTCAGTCAAAAATCACTGAGTCAAGCACTTGCGCATCTAAACATTATTTTGACAAAACACAATTACAGTTCCACTACTATACCTAACCACCGTGGGTTTGATCCTCGTATCTGCCGGATCAAGCCCTCTTTAGCCTTGCTCAAGCAGAGACACTCCAGAAGGTGTGTCAAAATACACACTAAGCGTTCTCCCAGAAGATCGACACAGGACCTCGTGGGAGCAGTCTTTTATAGGTCCCCGAAACTTGAGGGGCCGAACCACATGGGGGTGGTCTCTATACAGTCCAATATCAGACATCGATTAACACAGTATATGATAGACATTTCCCAAACCCAATAATATAGTGACTAATACAATGTATTCAAACGGTGCTTCCGAAGAGAAACAAACATCGCAACATGTGCCTTGATATTCAAGAAACCCAGACAAGGCTCAATACTTAATCCAATCAACATCTAACAAAGTAAAGATTTGCAAGATTATGTACAATGTGTATGTCTGGTTTGCATTCATCCAATCCATTCCATACAACTTGCACCTAATTGTCAGGATCTGCAGATGTTTCCATTCTCTTCCTGCAGCTCTTATCTAGGCTCTAGACAAACTAGCACCATTCTGCAGCTTGTCCTATTTCTGCAGAAGGCACATTTAAATTGACCAAATGGCCTAGCAGCCCAGAAGCCTTTACTCAATTTTAGTGTTCTGTCCACTCCAATTTGGCCAGAATTAACATTCCTTCCTTTTATCATATATGATAAACCATCATTTATGATAACTAAATAGTCAGATAATCAGATAACCAGATATACATATGTGTGTCTATTACATTCTCCATCTATTAACAACAACAAAACGATGATGTTTCTTCCCAGAATCTTATCAAGCTTCCCGAGTTTTCGTGGGCATAGCTTTACAATTTCCGTCTGAAGAGCTCATGTTTTCTTTCAGCTATGATCAAATTAATTTTGCACTTGTCCCGTTCAAAACTAAATTCATTCTGACAGGTTGTGCCATTTATATATTGGCTTATTGATTTTGTTTTTACTTTCCGTACTCTATTTTTCTTTCTGTTTCCGTGGAAGCTCCGAATAACGATGAACTATTGATTAACAAGCACGATCTGCAGTTTGGTATCTTGCCAAAGGGATCATTCGCAAAACTTTGGGATCTTGGCCTTGGAGCTTCCATCTGCAATTGACTCACAGATCCAACATTATTTCCACCCTGACCATCATCACCCTTTGTCCTTAGGGTTGCATCCTCAGCCATTGGCCCTACTCCCTGTACACCGTGGCTATGTGGCCAAGTACAGCAACAAACTCAATCTTTAATTTCCCTGATGATACTTAATTAGTACAGGTGTCAGAGGTTATGGGGAGATGGTCGGAGAATGGGGTTAGGAGGGAGAGATAGACCAGTCATGTTAGCTGTGGGGGGCAGTTTTAGCTGTGAGGAGGAATGCTAGGAGGCTGCAAGGTGACTTGGATAGGTTGGGTGAGTGGGTAAATGCATGGCAGATGCAGTATAATGTGGATAAATGTGAGGTTATCCACTTTGGTGGCAAAAACAGGAAAGTAGACTATTATCTGAATGGTGGCCGATTAGAAAAAGGGGAGATGCAACGAGACCTGGGTGTCATGGTACACCAGTCATTGAAAGTAGGCATGCAGGTGCAGCAGGCAGTGAAGAAAGCGAATGGTATGTTGGCATTCATAGCAAAAGGATTTGAGTATAGGAGCAGGGAGGTTCTACTGCAGTTGTACAGGGTCTTGGTGAGACCACACCTGGAGTATTGCATACAGTTTTGGTCTCCTAATCTGAGGAAGGACATTCTTGCCATAGAAGGAGTACAGAGAAGGTTCACCAGACTGATTCCTGGGATGGCGGGACTTTCATATGAAGAAAGACTGGATAGACTTGGCTTGTACTCGCTAGAATTTAGAAGATTGAGGGGGTCTTATAGAAACTTACAACATTCTTAAGGGGTTGGACAGGCTAGATGCAGGAATATTGTTCCCGATGTTGGGGAAGTCCAGAACAAGGGGTCACAGTTTAAGGATAAGGGGGAAGTCTTTTAGGACCGAAATGAGAAAAACATTTTTCACACAGAGGGTGGTGAATCTGTGGAATTCTCTGCCACAGAAGGTAGTTGAGGCCAGTTCATTGGCTATATTTAAGAGGGAGTTAGATGTGGCACTTGTGGCTAAAGGGATCAGGAGGTATGGAGAGAAGGCAGGTACAGGATACTGAGTTGGATGATCAGCCATGATCATATTGAATGGCGGTACAGGCTCGAAGGGCCGAATGGCCTACTATGTTTCTTTGAATGACGGAGTAGATTTGATTTCCAAAATGACATAATTATATTCCTATCACTTATGACCTTATGCCACTATGGTCGGCCAGATAAACAACAATGATGAGGCAAAAGTCTTGGAAAAGGATCAGGAACCATGTGTTATTGTGTCATAACAACAACTTAGCCCTCACCATCAGCAAGACAGAGGAGTTAGTTGTTCACTTAAGGATGTGGCGGGGGTGGGGTGGGATGGGTTTAGACAACCCATTTATATCACCAGCAACCAAACATGATCCTTCAGACTGATGTGGTGATCAAGAAAGCTTATTAGTGTATTTACTTTCCTTTGCATCTTGTGGAGATTTGACATGTCCACAAGGATTCTCTCAAACTTCTAGAAATGTGTTGTAGAAAATATTTTGACTGGTCTGGTGTGCCAACTGCTCTGCTCTTGAGTACCTGACCCTGTAGAGAATGCTGCCCAGTCCATAACAGCTTCTTCACATCAGTCCATCTTTGATTGAGTTTATGATTGCTCCCGATGTTGGGGACGTCCAGGACAAGGGGTCACAGCTTAAGGATAAGGGGGAAATCCTTTAAAACCGAGATGAGAAGAACTTTTTTCACACAGAGAGTGGTGAATCTCTGGAACTCCCTGCCACAGAGGGTAGTCGAGGCCAGTTCATTGGCTATATTTAAGAGGGAGTTAGATGTGGCCCTGGTGGCTAAGGGGATCAGAGGGTATGGAGAGAAGGCAGGTACGGGATACTGAGTTGGATGATCAGCCATGATCATATTGAATGGCGGTGCAGGCTCGAAGGGCCGAATGGCCTACTCCTGCACCTAATTTCTATGTTTCTATGTTTCTATGATTGAGTTTTTTGACGAAGTAACCAAAAAGGTTGAAGGCAAGGTCGTAGATAAGGTTAGATCGCATGGGATCCAGGGAGAGCTGACCAACTGGATGTAGAATTGGCTTCCTGTAAGGAAGCAGGGGGTGATGGTGGAAGGGTGTTTTCAGACAGGAGACCTGTGACTAGTGATATTCCTCAGGAATCGGTGCAGGGCCCATTGCTGTTTGTGGTTTATCATGATTTGGATGAGAATGTGCAAGGCATGATATCACTCAAGTAGGTGGTATTGTAGACAACGAAAATAGTTATCAGAAAATACCACAGACTATTGATCAGCTGGGCATTTGGGGTGTGGAATGGATTTCAATGCAGATCAGTACGAGATGTTGCATTTTGGAAACTGAAACCAGGGTAGTACCTTCACAGTGAATGGCAGGGCCCTGGGGAGTGTTGTAGAGCAGAAGAATTTTGGTGTGCAGGTACCTAGTTCTCTGAAAGTGGCATCAGGTAGATATGGCAGTCAAGAAGGCTCTTGGTGCCTTCATCAGGCAGTGTATTGAGTATAGAAGTTGAAATGTTATGCTATAATTGTACTAGACGTTGGGGAGTCTGCATTTGTAGTATTGTATTTAGCTTTGTCACCCTGCTATAGGATGTCCTTATGCTGGAAAGTGCAGCTAAGATCTACAAGGATGTTGAGGGTCGGAGATATAGGGGGAGGTTGGGCAAAGTAGGACTTTTTTCCTTGGAGTGCAGGAGAATGGGGGGTGATCTTATAGAGGTGTATAAGAGTCTGGAGTGTGGCGGCGCCTAACGGCAGTGGCTCGACTGCAGTCTGTCTGTCTTTTTAAATTTTTGTCTAGTTAAATGTATGTTTTTGACTCTAGTTTTTATTATTTTTAGCAGTGTATATGTGGGGGGCGGGGGGCGGGGGGCGGGGGGTGGGAGAAACCGTTTAATTTCTCTTCCCCATACGGGACCAGACTTTTTCCCTATCGGGTCCCCGATGTCGTTAGGCCTAACATCGTGGAGCCGGCGGCGGACTCCGGCCGAAACCAACCTGACGGCTCCAGTCACGGAGCCTGCGGACTCACCATCGCGGAGCTGGCCGACTTCGGAACGGGAACTGCGGTGGCGCGCGGTTCGGAGCTTTGGAGCTTCGGAGGTTGCGGCCGCAGGCCTGGTGGACAGGAACATCGGGAGCTTGCAGGTCCCTGGTGGGAGACCGGTTTTCAAAGCTCCTCCAACTTCTCCGACTGGAATCGCAGGGTTTATATGACTCGGAGTGGGGCCTAACATCGCCCCGCGTGGCTTAAACGGCCGTGGGAGTTACCATTGCCCACCGGGGGCTTTAACATCGGGAGCCCTAGTTGCCTCGACGTTGCAGTTGGACTGCTGGACCGCGGGAGAAGAACAAAGGGAAGAGATAAGACTTTTGCCTTCCATCACAGTGAGGAGGTGTTGGAGTTTCACTGTGATGGATGTTTGTGTAAATTGTGTTAAGTGTGGGTCTTGTTTTTTTTTTGTAATGTTAAGACTAGAAATGCAATTTCGTTCAAACCAAGCTGATTGAATGACAATAAAAGGCATTCTATTCTATTCTATTCTATTCTATTCTATTCTATTCTATTCTATTCTATTCTATAAGAACATGAATAGACAGGGTGAATGCACAGTCTTTTACCCAGAGTAGAGGAATCGAGAACCAGAGGACGTGGCTTTTAAGTGGAGGGGTATAGATTTAATAGGAATCTGAGGAACAACTTTTTTACACAAAAGGGTGGTAGCCATTAGGAATTAGAATTGAGAATTTGAGAGGTGGTTGTGCCAGGTACTATAATAAGATTTAACATACTTTTGGACAAGTACATGGATAGGAAATGGTGGCCGACTAGGAAAAGGGGAGATGCAGCGAGACCTGGGTGTCATGGTACACCAGTCATTGAATGTGGGCATGCAGGTGCAGCAGGCAGTGAAGAAAGCGAATGGTATGTTAGCTTTCATAGCAAAAGGATTTGAGTATAGGAGCAGGGAGGTTCTACTGCAGTTGTACAGGGTCTTGGTGAGACCACACCTGGAGTATTGCGTACAGTTTTGGTCTCCAAATCTGAGGAAGGACATTATTGCCATAGAGGGAGTGCAGAGAAGGTTCACCAGACTGATTCCTGGGATGTCAGGACTGTCTTATGAAGAAAGACTGGATAGACTTGGTTTATACTCACTAGAATTTAGGAGATTGAGAGGGGATCTTATAGAAACTTACAAAATTCTTAAGGGGTTGGACAGGCTAGATGCAGGAAGATTGCTCCCGATGTTGGGGAAGTCCAGGACAAGGGGTCACAACTTAAGGATAAGGGGGAAATCCTTTAAAACCGAGATGAGAAGAACTTTTTTCACACAGAGAGTGGTCTGGAACTCTCTGCCACAGAGGGTAGTCGAGGCCAGTTCATTGGCTATATTTAAGAGGGAGTTAGATGTGGCCCTTGTGGCTAAGGGGATCAGAGGGTATGGAGAGAAGGCAGGTACGGGATACTGAGTTGGATGATCAGCCATGATCATATTGAATGGCGGTGCAGGCTCGAAGGGCCGAATGGCCTATTCCTGCACCTAATTTCTATGTTTCTATGAAAGGTTTAGAGGAATATGGGCCAATTGTGGACAGTTGTGGAACGATTTTCTGGTCGCCGCTGGATTTTGAAACTTTTCAGCGACTGTGGGCTTGGCGTAGCTTGGCGTAGCTTGTCTTTTCCTGTCATCGGTGCTATCATGGGTTGTCGCCAGGATGACGCAGGTTGTCAGCAGGTGACATTGGTTGCCGTCGGGTGCTGACTTTGGTGAATTCCAATGGCACTACCTACATCAACCGGCGACAGGTGGCGGCGACTGAATTGTCTTCAGTTGTCTTCAACAGAGTCGTTGCTTGTCATGGATTGTCGAGGGTGGACGTAGGTTGACTTTGGTTGTCGTAGGTTGTCACCTGTGTGGTCGTAGGTTGTCATAGGTGTGGTCGTAGGTGGACGTCCTAATGGGTCGCCGGTTGTTGGTAGCTTGCTGTAGCTTGACATCAACTAGGTGGTAGGTTGTTGTAGCTTGTCATCGGGAGGGGGGTCCAGTCGCGCTTTTTCGATGACCTGCTAAGACTGTGACAGTCGCTGAAAAAATTGCCTAAGTAGGACAGGCCCTTTAGTTACTAGAACCATGTGGGCAGGGGACGTTTATCCCAAGTGTGCGTCCAGTCTTTAGAGATGAAGAAATGGGTTATACTACAAGAAAATAGGCCCTTTGTCCCAACTTGTTTATGCCAACCAAAATGTCTACAATATGATTCTATGTTTGACCATGTATCTGTCCAAATGTCTTTTAAATATAATTGGACCCCTCTACCCCCTGGCAATTTCCATATTCCCACCACCCTTATGAATGTGATCCCAACAATTATTCCAGTACTTTCTAATCTTCTAACAGTTATTATGGGCATTTAATTTTAAAACAAATATTTGTAACTAAATGCTCTTAAACTGAATATATTTAGATTTGAATTATGTTATTGTATTATAACTTTTCACTATTTATATACTATATGAAGCATTGATAAAGAATAGGAATAGAATTAAGAAAGTTCAAGTTTATGAGAAGGCAATTTTTTAAAACTAGATAAATAGTTTAGAAGAAAAAGACTGCTTGTGCACAAAAGACCCAGACGTAACAAACAGATTGAACAAGAAGAATGAACCACAGTAATGGTCAAATATCACTCATGATCAAAATAGATCTTATGACCAATAAAGAGGTTATTTTACACAAAATCTTCCCTGACTTGAAAAAGCAAAGATGGAGCATTACGTGAGGATTGATCACAGATAGAAATTGATCTGTGGGAAATATCGTCAATAAAACTCAATTAATTTCATGGCTTTATTCACCACCAGTAAAGCCATATCTCTCTGATGTTGAATTAATAGAACATCGATAATCTTTTGTTCCGAATTATGACAGTGTAAATTGAGAGCAAAGGTTACAGCACTAGCATTAAAATTTGTGGTATTTTTCTAATATTATGGCATTTATTTTTTATATTTTATGAAGAGTACGTGGACTGAAACAGAACAATACCTTTTGCTTGATATGTCACTTCAATAAGTCGATGTTATTGACTTTTACCAGATGAAAAAGCTTTACTTTATTAGTTTTCTCATTTCTGCAAAGGAAGCCTGCTTGAGATGAGACACACGGTACACAGGTCGATCTCAACACATTAAAGCTATTAGAAGTCTACAGCAGTAACTCTTCCTGTTAGTTTCCTTTGATATGTTTTCCTGCCATTAAGAAGTGGTAGCAAATACCGCTATCAAAAACTTTGACGTGGCAAGGTTTGGGAGCCAAAATCTCTCGGAAAGATTGGCTGTGAAAATGAACTGCCGAGCACCACTTTCTTTGATGTATCAGTGCCAATGTTTCTAACATTGTGTGTAATTTGTGAGTGGAATTTTAGTGTGAATTAGTTAATATGATTGCATTATTGCAAATGCCCTGAACATACAGTGCAGAACATACAGAATTTATGATTTCAGCTCTAATGCCATTTTGACTTGACTTCCTGATCACTAAATTGGAGTTTAATGATCCATCTGACACCGCAAGACAGTCATGTAGAAGGTGCCTGGCATTTAGCAGCAGAACAAAGCCTCATCTCCCCATGATGCTATTTTAATGGCTTATAGATTTGTTCATAATTGATTGAAAGGTAAGTTGATTGTGCACATTGTTAAAGCTCCTCTGTGGCTGTAATAAAAGTTTCAGAAATAGTGACGTGCGATATAGTAAATTAAGGGAGAATTTTACATGGGTCAGCAGTCCATCCAGACATCAGGTGACTTCAGGTGTTCTCTGTGTGGAGTTTGCATGTTCTCCCTGTGATTGAGTGGGTTTCCTCTGGGTGCCCCCGTTTTCTCCCACATCCCAAAGACGTGTGTTTTGTAGGTCTGTAAAATCGCCCCTATTGTCATGGAGACATAGTCATGCAGCAAGTCATGCAGCATGGAAACAGGCCCTTCAGCCCAACTTGACCCACCGACCAACATTTACACCAGTCCCACCGGCCTGCATTTGGCCCATGTCTTTAAACATATCCTATCCATGCAGCTTGTCCATATATCTACCACCCTTTGTGTTAAAAAATTGCCCCTCACCTTAAACCTTATATGTTGGGAGTGACTGAGAAAGTGGGATAACATAGAGCTAATGTGAATAGGTGATCGATGGTCATCATGGACAGTGGGCCAAAGAGCCTGTTTCCATGCTGTATCTCTAAACTAAACCTGCTCCACTTATCTGTCCCTCACCCATATCCACCTAACAGTCTGAAGAAGGGTCTCGATCTGAAACATCACCCATTCCTTCTCTCCAGAGATGCTGCCTGTCCTGCTGTGTTACTCCAGAATGTTGTATCTACCTTCGATTTAAACCAGCATCTGCAGTTCTTTCCTCCATCTATCAATTGCTAGGCTTTCCTTCACCCTATCACTGTTCCTGCCTACACCATCAGTCTGAAGAAGTGTCCTGACCAGAAATATCGTCAATCCATTCCCTGCACAGATGCTGCCTGACCTGCTGTGTTCCTCTAACACAGCAGGTCAGGCCACTTTTGTAAGAAACCTATCACAGATTTGTTTGTCCAACAAATCTCTCACAGCCAGTTATTGTAGCTGAACTTCATCTGTCGCAGATCCATTATTTCTGAATGTTCTATAATAATCCATAATTTCTAATATTCTTACTTGCAGCAGGATACAGATTTGTAAATAGAGTACTCGTAGAGAACTTAATACATTAATAAAAATGCAATAAATTTGAAACAAAAAGCAATATTAATCCAAAGCAAAAGCCCAAAGTCCCTGGTGCAACCAAGACACTTCACAGATCATAGTTTACTTGGTGTTTGTCGTGCTCAAGAACCTGATGGTTGTTGGGAAGAAGCTGTTTCTGAACCTGTCATGGTTTTCAGACTGCTATACCCTTTTCCTGATGGCAGGAGTGAAATGAGAGCGTGGCCAGGGTGGTGTGGCTCCTTGATGATACAGGCTGCCTCATTGAAGCAGCACCTCCTGTAGATCCCTTTGATCAGAACGAGGTCAGTACCCATGAAAGGACCGGGCAGTGTCCACTACTTTTATAATATGTAGAAATAAGAAACTACAGATGCTGGTTTACAACTCTAGTACTATGTGTCTTTTCAACACAGATTTATTTAGAGTTTAGATTAATAAGTATCTCTCACTGCGTGCTATAGATTGGACTGTTTTGTCCTCCTAAAACATTATGCTATCATAAATGTTACAATAAAAGCTTTGGTAAATATACTATCATCTCCTTTGACAAAAATGTTGGAATAATAAAATTGTTGGAAATTTATAAATGATTTTCCTATGGTTTCCTAACACATAGAATTGGTGCCAAGGACCTCCGCAAGCAAAGTGGGATTGGAAAACCTTTTCCACATTAGCCGGAAAGGATCGCTAAGATCCCAGTTTGATTGATTGATTGATTATACCTTTAATAATCCTTTACAGGAAATTACAGTGCCACGACAGCTTCAAGACAGACATAACACCACACATTTCCTCAAATAGCTTCCATACTTAACAAGTTAAAATACAAGTTAAAATACAAGTTAAAATACAATGAATGAAAAAAAGTGCAGTTATTTATGCGCATTATATAACCTTATAGCAGCTGGTATACAAGACTTCCTATGTCTCTCAGTTTTGCACATTGGTGCAATCAGTCTCTGACTGAAGATGCTGCTCGTGATCACCTTCAGGGCATGGAGTGGGTGAGTGGGGTTGGTCATTATTGAACCCAGTTTGTTCAGAGTTCTGGCCTCTGCCATCTGCTGGACCGTTCGTTGCTCAGCCCCGACCACTGAGCCGACCTTCCTGATCAGCTTGTCCAGTCTGTTTTTGTCCGCTATGCGGGCGCCATCTCCCCAACAGGCCACAGCAAAAAACAGAGCACTGGCCACCACTGAATGGTAGACACTGCACAGCAGGGGTTGGCAGATGTTAAATGACCTCAGCCTCCTTAAAAAATACAGTCGACTTTGTCCCTTTCTGTACACCGCCTCCATATGACCCTTCCAGTCCAGCTCACTGTCAAGCTGCACACCAAGGTACCTGTGGTTAGCGACCACCTCCACCTCAGTGCCCTTAATGGTGATTGGTGTTGGTTGAATGTGATTATTAAAGGATAGACCCAGGCTTATGGCTATCACATTGAGAATGAGATCAAACCTCAATATCACAACTCATAAATCTACAGAGAGAAAAGAAACAGTATTCTCATACAAATGTTATGTTAACTGAAACACTGGTAAACTACACTAACATATCCATGTTAATATCCATGTAATCTATGAAGTAGAACGTAGAAACAAGGAACTGCAGATGTTGGTTTACAAAAGAAGACACTAAGTACTGGTGTAACTCTACGGGTCAGGCAGCATCTCTGGAGAACATGGACAGGTGACATTTTGTGTTTGGGTCCTGGCTCGAAACGTCACCAGCTCATGTTCTCTAGAGATGCCGCCTGACCTGTTGAGCTACACCAGTGCTTTGTGTCTCCCTATGAAGCAGGTTGCTGATAATATGTGATCATCCATCTATTTTACAGGTTACACCATGTAATAGAAATTAAATTAGCATTTGCATTTTGTCCTCTAATTTTTTACTCCAATTCCAACTTTCTTTTGTGAAAGTGTTGTAGGCTTATAGTGCATAGATAAAGAGAAATCAGAAACAGTGTTATCTCTTGGCTGTCATTGCAATGTTCTTACCATTCAACTCCACGCTCCTTTGCAGCAGGAGTATGTTAACCTGACTAATCTCTTAAGGGCCTGTCCCACTGTATGAGCTAATTCAAGAGTTCTCCCGAGTTTCCCCTGATTTGAACTCGGAGAATTACGGTAATAGCCACTTGTAAGTACTCGGGGCTCTCGTGGACATTTTTCAACATGTTGAAAAATCTTCACGAGTGTTCACGAGCTTACCGCGTTTCCCGGGTACCTGCCGTTAGCGTTACGAACCGGTAAGAGATGTCCCGAGCTCCGACGTACCCGCTACGTACATTCTACGTGCTTACCATGAGTTTGATTTTTTTTTTAAACTCGGGAGAGCTCTTGAATTACCTCGTACAGTGGGACAGGCCCTTTAATGAAGACGTTGCATAGCCTGAGGATAAGATATAACAACGCTCTGAGAAGTTGAGCAAGTAAAGTTACCAGTATAAAAATCTAATGAGGACATTATAATAGTGGTAATAGATCACACACCAACCACACAGTATATTCTGAGCCAGTATTCTGTATTTCTAAAGCACACAATGTTTCCGGGCTGAATCCAAATATATTTATCATCTATTCCAATAAGAAAATATTTTGATCAAAGCAAATTGTTATAAATCTACATTGCAGTTCCATGACATGAAGGATGTGGAAACTTAAGAGGGTGTGCAGTAGACGTTTACCAGAATGTGCCTGGATTAGAGGACATTAGCTACAAAGAGAGGTTGGACAAACTGGGATTGTTTTCTTAGGCACATTGGGGAAGACCTGGTAGTACACAATACACACAATACACAATACAATTTATTTGTCACTTGAACCTCATAGAGGCTCAAATGAAATGTTGTTTCTGCAGTCATACACACAAGAAAAAAAGACCCAAGACACAACACAATTTACACAGACATCCATCACAGCGCATCTCCTCCTCGCTGTGATGGAAGGCAAAAAAACTTATCTCTCCCCTGCACTCCCCATTCCCCTCCCGATGTCAGAGTCAAAGCCCCCGGCGGGCGATGGCAATTGTCCCGCGGCCATTAACGCCACGCCGGGTGATGCAAGGCCCTGCTCCGGGTCTTGTTGTTGGAGCCCCCGGCGGGCGCAAGCAACGTCCCGCAGCCGTTGAAGCCGCAACCGGGCGATGATGTAAGGCCCCGCTCCAGGTACTCCTCGACCCCGCGACTCGGGCAGGTGAAGTCGCCGTTGCGGAAGCCCCGAAAAGCGGTCTCCCACCAGGGACCCACGGGCTCCCGGTGTCATTGTCCACTGGACCTGCGGTAAGCCTCCGAATCCCCGGGGTCGGGTCGCAGCAGCGCGCCACCACCGCTCCACCCGCTCCGAACTCGGCCAGCTCTACGATGGTGAATAGGTCCGCAGCTCCGCGACTGGAGCCCCAGGTCGTTCCTGCCGGAGGCCGCTCCACGTTGCAGCCCCAATGACAACAGAGACCCGTCAGGGAAAAGGTCGGGTTCTCCGTGCAGGGGAAAGATTTTAAAAGTTTACCCCCTGCCTCCCCCCCCCCACACACACACACACATACCCCATCAAAAAATAAAATAAAAACTACATTAAAACGGGACAAAAAATAACAAAAATACAGACGGACTGCAGAGGCCGCTGCGACATGAGTCGCGCCGCCCACTAATAAAATCATGAGAAGCATAGATAGGGTAGACAGTCAGAACCTATCTCGTAGGATGGAAATGTCAAAGACTAAAGAGCATAGCTTTAAGGTGAGAGGGGAAAAGTTAGGGGAGTTATGCGGGACAAGTTTTTTTACACATAGAGTGGTGGGTGCCTGGAAAGCTCTGCCAGCGTGGTGTGGGAAATAAATAGATATGGTAGTGGCATTTATGAGGCTTTTAGATAGGCTTGTCGATATTGTAGGGACTGTAGGGTTATAGATCACATCCTGGCAGAGGAGATTAGGTTAAAACTGGCATCTTGTTTGCGCAGACAATGTGGGCCGAAGAGCCCGTTCCTGTGTTGTACTGTTCTATCTATGTAATTTATTCAAGCCTCAGAAGCCTGACTAAATATTATTTAATATTTAACCTGAAAACATTCAAGACATCTTTCTGAAAATCAGTCAACGTACACATTATAATAGTACTCAACGAGTAGGTTCATTGTTTTAATATCTTATAAAATTGTAATATTTTTATAGAAATAACTCTTTTTGTCATGAGCAATAAAGGAATAACTCTTCCACATTATGACTATGGCACTCACTTTGTGTGTGGACTTATAGCAGGCCCTCATACAGATCTTTAGTCTTGTGTCATTAGTTTGAAACTGGTGCCCTTTACAAGAGAGTTATGGTGCCTGGGAATAGTTAAAGCTACAGGAATGCTTTTCAATGTTATGAGACTGAAGAATCCTTATGCACATTGACACAGGACATAAAAATAGAATTGATATGTGTATTATAGAATATATAGCATATTTAGAATCTTGTTTCACAATAAAATGTTGAATTATTCTTGTGGCAACATGCTTCAATTTTTTGAATTAATTGGAAGTCAGACCAAGTTCATGGGTTACAATTGATTTCCCTATAGATTTTGTTGGTAAATATCGTTAAAGGACACCATGCAAACAGGATACCATTGAAATCAATTTCTGAATCTTATGTGCACAGAGATGATAAACGTGACTGTCACTTTGGCCTGTTGCTGGTTAATTTTATCTCACACTTCATGCTTCAGGTTAGTTCACTGATGTGAGCACCGCCATCTTTGCTATTATCAAGTCAACAGTCTGGGGGTTCTCTGTGCCATAATAAAAAAGAGTTTTCAGTGCTTTTAATGAAAGAGGTAAGCCCAGGTTTACATGGGCGAACTGATTTCAAATGCGTTTGTGAAATTGAGATCCTGACTGATTGGAGCAAGCAGGGGATTTACAATGATCAGTTTTATCAGACGTTCAGCATTCAGAAAAGCATTCTTTGGCTTCCTTCCTATATCCACCCCGTACCACTCCCATCACCAATCGTCTCACTAATGCTCCCAACCCCTACCGAACAGATGCAGGCTCTTGACCTGTTGAATTCACTCACAATTAACTCCCCTCGCACCCCTCCTTCACTATCATCAATCTCCCCTCCCACAACTGGCTTTCTACTGATTGCATTTCACGTTATAGATATATAATTGTTCATAATGCGTCTATTATGTCAGAATTCCAATTTTTCATGGCAGAAAAGCTTTCAATGAGTGTATGCATCTGGTTCTTGCCTCACTTTGCAGCATTCTATCTTTAAGCCATTTCTTTTAAATATCATTAGCCATTATATTTTTGCCATCCTTAAAAGCACACATGAAGGTTTTTGTACATTTTCCTGCAATTGTGGATATAACCTAGGTAGCCTTGAGAAAATAATTCTTCCTTAATCCCAATAACTTTGCAAGAATATGAGGCTTAGCTAAAAAAAAAGACCAGTACAATGTCTTTGAAAAATGCTATGACATTTACCGAATGACTCCAATGATACCGAATAACTCAGGGCGGCATTGTGGCGCAGCGGTAGAGTTGCTGCCTTACAGCTTCGATCCTGACTATGGGTGCTGGCTGTACGGAGTTTGTACTTTCTCCCCCTGACATGTGTGGTTTTCTCTGAGATCCTTGGTTTCCTCCCACCTTCCAAAGATGTACAGATGTGATCTGGTTGCAAAGATCAATGGACTTCAGTTTCACCCACCCCAATCAGAATCTGTGATGAATTACAAGGGTAAAATTAATTACAACCGAGTTAATCCTCCACACTACTTATTTTCTCCTGTATTAACCTTTTCTAATAGTGTGTAAGTGCCATATACTGGATTTAGAATGAACATTCAAATATTCAGTAAGTGGTTAAGAAAAGGAATGCAGAAATATTCTTGGATATAAACAAATGAACAATGTTTCTCCAACCAAGTTAATGAGAGCATGCACATGATACTTCAATCTTCCCCCATTCTCTCATGAACATGGCCACATATGTTCACAGAGAATAATGCAACAAAAAAGCACCATGGTTTCATTTCAGAAATGAATATGATTAAATGACTCAAGAAAGAACCAATATAAAAACCAAGAGCAGGAGTAGGCCATTCGGCCTTAGAGCCTGCTCAGCCATTCAATAAGATCATGGTTTATCTTCCGAGTCAATATATTTTTCCTCCCAGTCCACATATTCCTTGATTCTTGTAAAATATATCAAATGTATTGAACAATTTATTTTCAGGTGATTTATGCACTGATACTTTTGGGATAATTGAGTCTCAAAATGTCAAAATATATGATGGAAAATTCAATCATTTTTATTTCGGAGTGAGCCGGAGCGGAGAGGGTGTGAATGTTAAGAGCTGAAGGACCTTTGATAACAAAGGTGAAAGGTTGACTAAAGGAATGGTTGAAGGGGTGACTCAAGATTTAGTGCTCAAGATCTAGGACATCCGAGCATGAAATCAAGTTATAACTGTAGTGCCTGCCTAATTAAAATATTCAATTTGCCAAACGTGGAGCAGCTGGTAGAACCGCTACCTCACCGCGCCAGAGACCCAGGTTCGATCCTGACCGAGAATACTGAGTGTATGGAATTTGCATATTCTTTCTGTGACCATGTGGGTTTTCTCTGGGTGCTTTCTCACACATCCCAAAGACGTGTGGGTTTGGAAGGTTAACTGGCCCTCTGTAAATTGGCCCCTAGTATGTGGTCAATGGATGAAAAAATGGGATAACATGGAACTAGTGTGAACGAGGGATCAATGGTCGATGGGCTGAAGGGCCTGTTTCCATGCTGGATTTTCAAACTAAATGAGAGCAAGCTGGTGACCCATTAATTGTCCTCTACTGTAAACCTCTAAGTGGGAAGCTTGCAGACAGGTTAGGGTCTTGGATCAGAAAGTTATAATTTCAGTCCGTTAATCAATTCACTCTTCCTCCTCCTTTAGTTTCTCCAATGATGAAAGTGGCTCCTCCATTTATTTTATATAAAATGATAATAACCCTGGATTGTTACCTTGTTGTGGTGGAGAAGCTTGTGTGGACCTGAAATCCTGAGAGCGATGCCGTCTGTAGCTATGCTCCTGGTAGGGCCACCCATGGTGGTAAGGTCGAGGGGGAGGTCTCTGACAAAGAACAATCCAACCAAGACCTCAACGGTGGAACAAGCTTGATGATGATGGCTGGTTAGTGGAGCGTCACAGTGGCTGGGAAGGCAGATGAAGGCTGCAGCAGAAAAGGGTCTCTGGTCATCTTGGACTCCATGTCACTGAATCCTGACCCAGATCTGTCAAGGACCGTGGGGTGGCAATCTGTGCACCAGTCTCCCCACATTAAATAAAATCACACATAGGCATCCTCCATTTAGGGAATAGCACCCTGGAGACACCCATGGTCAGTCATGACCGAAGGTGGCCTAAG
Source organism: Amblyraja radiata (assembly GCF_010909765.2). Taxonomy (NCBI): domain Eukaryota; kingdom Metazoa; phylum Chordata; class Chondrichthyes; order Rajiformes; family Rajidae; genus Amblyraja; species Amblyraja radiata. Next base: position 70,648,649 of record NC_045959.1, on the reverse strand, counting down.
AAAGAGTAAAGGGCCTGTCCCACTTGGCTGTCATTTGCGCGTCATTTACACGACCTGCTAGTGTGTGGGTAGCATGTGGGTAGCGCGTGGGTAGCGCGGGACGGGCACATGGAGTGGTGTGGAGGAATGTGGAATGATGTGGAGAAGTGTGGACTTCGTCCTGAATGAAATCTTCGCGCGCCACCGAGACCCTGGCAAGGTGCAACGTCTCACCTCCAAGAGCAGCAGAAGCAGGCAAATGATCGCCAAACTTGGCCGTTGCGGATCCGGATCCGCCCCCACTCCTACTCCCAGAGCGGGGCCAAGCCGATTGGAGATGGACACAAAATGCAGGAGTAACTCAGCGGGACCGGCAGCATCTCTGGAGAGAAGCAATGGGTGACGTTTCAGGTCGAGACCCTTCTTCAGACTGAAGAAGAGTCTCGACCCAAAACATCATCCATTCCTTCTAACCAGAGATGCTGCCGGTCCCGCTGAGTTAATCCTGTATTTTGTGTCTATCTTCAAATGACGTCACGTGCTCCAGACGGCTGTGCGGACGCATGATGACGCGCGCGACCGTCGCATGTCAGTCACTACCGGCCTGTCGCGTAAATGACAGCCCAAGTGGGACAGGCCCTTAAGGATAGTAATTCCAGAAAATATTAATGATGTAGCCTTTTCAAACATCAAATTATTTTCCTTCAAAGCATAATTTTTTTTATCACAGTCCACAATGATCAAAATATGTGAAGTATGCTTATTTGGTTTGAAGTATTTAATGGGGACAGAGCTGTGAAAATCTCAACTGGTTGACAGTTTATCAAATTAGTCCTGTTTTTATTTAACACTGTAATTTTCATTCATTATTTCTGTCCTGATGAATACATGCTGAATCTATGATTTTATCACAATCAAATACAATAGATCTGGAAACATTTAAATTGCCAACATTTCAATGGTAATTGAATCTCAAGGAGATCAATGGAACATGACTCTGCATAGCTAAATTTTATACATACAGGAAAGTGAAGTCATTGTTAAAGTAAAATAGAGTGGTTTTAGGAATATAAATGGGGCTATTTTCCAGTGGCCTATTGACCTTTATTCCCGTAACTGCTGGGGAATAGAATATGTTATTATTCCTTTTCTTGCGACCAACACTCCTGGTAATCCAGCACAAAGTGTTGGAGAACTCGATGGATCGGGCAGCATTTGGGTATGGAATGGACAAGCGACATTTCGGTTTGTGACCGTTCTTGAGCATCCGAAGAACCGTCGCCTTTCTATTCCTCATGCCAAATGCAATCTGGAAACGATTTCCCAGATTGCTTTATAAGTTTTTTTTTGCAAAACCCAAATACTTTGTGGAAAATCCAAGATGTAAAATGCTGGAAAAAATTCTGAAACAAAAAATGCTGGAAAAATTCAGTAGATAATGGTTATTGAGAGACAATCAGTCAACATTTGTCTCCATAAATGCTATCTGCCAATGAATATTGCTAGCATTTTCGATTTTTACATTTTTAGAATTCCTCCACTTTGATGATCTCGAAAAGATCATCCACACATTTATCTCCTCCCGCCTAGATTACTGCAATTCTCTTTACACTGGCTTCAGCCAATCTTCCCTGTCCCGCCTGCAACTGGTCCAAAACGCCGCAGCGAGACTCCTGACGGGCACCCGAAAAAGGGACCACATCACCCCGATCCTGGCCTCTCTCCACTGGCTCCCTGTGCGGTTCCGTATACATTTCAAGACCCTCCTCTATGTCTACAAAGCCCTCAATGGGCTTGCCCCCTCCTACATTAAAAGTCTTCTCACCCACCACTCCACCTCCAGGTCCCTCAGATCGGCCGACTTGGGACTGCTGAATATCCTGCGGTCTAGGCATAAGCTTAGGGGCGACCGCGCCTTTGCGGTTGCAGCTCCTAGACTGTGGAACAGCATCCCCCTTCCCATCAGAACTGCCACCTCCATCGACTCCTTTAAGTCAAGTCTAAAATCTTATATATACTCCAAAGCCTTTCCTGACGTCCACTGAGCGAGAGCTATATGTATATATGTATGTAGTTTGTTTGTTTATACTATTCTTATAACAAATGTAAAGCACTTTGGCCAACGAGAGTTGTTTTTTAAATGTGCTATATAAATAAATGTGACTTGACTTGACTAGAATTGATTGTTTAGGTTCATTATTGTCACGTGTACTGAGGTAAGTGAAAAGCTTTGTTATGAGTGCTACCAAACAGATATACCATAAATACAATTGTCCAACTTATGGATAAATATATGTGTTGCAGACAATGGATGACAGCAAAACTATTCAAAATTCTTAAAAACTATTAAAAATCTTTAAATAATTATAAAATATTCTTAAAAAAATAAAAAGTTAACAATATTTATGCCACATAATTAAATCAGGTAAAACATTAGATAATGTAAATAATAACTTGACTTCTTCAGTACAAATTAAATGTTCATTTTCCAATCGCCATTGAAATAGCAGGGTCTCAAAACCAGCATTTATTTTGAATTCAGATGCGATTTTACAGCACACTGATTGTTGCCACTAAACGAGGCCAGCAGCAGAGTGAATGCAAAGTCTCATCTCTGTATCTGTCACAGTGTGATCATGAAAGTGTAAGATTCCTTTCATTTGCAAAGGTTTAAAATTCAGGAGGACTTAGCCCATCATTGTATGCTCACAAAGCAAGTCATTGCAGTGATTGTAGTGGAGTTGATCAGAAACAGTTTGTCCTTAATTGTGTATTTTTAAGTAACTTCAGTTATAATATTCTGACACCATTTTATACAAAAATGTATAAGTTAAGACAGAAAATGGGGAATGCACATAAACAAAAAATCCAAGGAAACACTGAACATGGGACACGTTGGGACACGTTGGGTCCCATGATTACACAGGAGGACTGGAGGGGGGGGGGCTTTCTGGAGCACTGGTATGGGTGTTGTGGGCCGAAGGGACTGGTTTCCAGATGGCCAGTATGGACATCATGGGCCAAATGGATTCTTGAGCTGGCAGCTCAGTCACTCAGGCCTGGTGGGCTGGCAGCTCAATCACTCAGGCCTGGTGGGCTGGCAGCTCAGTCACTCAGGCCTGGTTGTTTGGCAGCTCAGTCACTCAGGCCCGGTGGGCTGGCAGCTCAGAAACTGCCAGAAATTCTGCCCAAAGCAGGTGAGAGACTCTGTGAGAGAGAAGGGGGGGGGGGGGGGGGAGGGTGGAGAATCATGGGCTAATACAGGCCTGATGGGCCGAAGGGGCTCATAAAAAAATTGTAGTCAAATCTCAGTGAAAGGCACTTTTTCTGGACTTTTCCTGGCCTGGCACGGGCCTTTTGGTCCACAATGCTCCTCCTGGGCTAATACGGGCATTTTGGGCAAAAGGGACTGGTTTCTCGGCTAATAGGGACCTTGTGGGCCGAAATTAATGGTTTCAGGCTGGCCAAACAACTCATTTCATTTCATTTCCAATTGCATTGCAGTTTTAAGCACAGGGCAGGCCAAGCCAAACAGCTGATTGCATTTTCACCATTTCCATTGCCATTGCAGTTTCAAGCACAGGGCAGGCCCAAGCCAAACAGCTGATTGCATGTTCCCTTCATTTCCAATTGCATTGCAGTTTTAAGCACAGGGCAGGCCAAGCCAAACAGCTGATTGCATTTTCACTTCATTTCCATTGCCATTGCACTCTCAAGCACAGGGCAGGCCCAAGCCAAACAGCTGATTGCATGTTCCCTTCATTTCCAATTGCATTGCAGTTTTAAGCACAGGGCAGGCCAAGCCAAACAGCTGATTGCATTTTCACTTCATTTCCATTGCCATTGCACTTTCAAGCACAGGGCAGGCTCATGCCAAAAGCTGATTGCATTTTCACTTCATTTCCATTGGCACTGCACTTTCAAGCACAGGGCAGGCTCATGCCAAATAGCTGATTGCATTTTCACTTCATTTCCATTGGCACTGCACATTCAAGCACAGGGCAGGCTCAAGCCAAACGGGTCATTGCGTTTTCACTTCATTTTCATTGCCATTGCACTTTCAAGTACAGGGCAGGCTCAAGCCAAACAGCTCATTGCATTTTCACTACATTTCCATTGCCATTGCAGTTTCCAGCACATGGCAGGCTCAAGCCAAACAGCTCATTGCATTTTCACTTCATTTCCATTGCCATTGCAGTTTCAAGCGCAGGGCGGGCCAAACAACTCATTTCATTTTCATTAAGGGCTAACAAATCATTTATTCAAGTACATTGCATACTCACAATGTTCTGTAGTTTCCCAGCTCAGACAGAGAGTCGTGACCTCTCCCTCGCCATCTTGCAGACAGACACTTCCGGGTTGTATAGTCCCTCCCCCCACCCACCGGAAGGGACGTGGCCTTCATGGCAGTGATTGACAGGAGAGAGAATCTCAAGGAATTTTAAACACTAATAAGTCTTCTATCTTTCATCGATGGGAAAACTCCTCAGTGCCTGCACAGCAGAGGAGGACTCTGAGTAAAATGGCCAAAAAAACACAGCCATATGTGGTAGTGTTTTTTCTAAAATCAAAGCACAGTGCAAACAGGAAGTGGTCAAGATGAGACTTTAAATTATACTAGGTATAATTATACTAGGGTCCCATGTTCACACGGGAGGGCTGGTCTCCCAACGCAATATTCCACCTCTCCACCAATTCCAATATTGGTGGCCAGTGGGGGGGCTTTCTGGAGTGCTGGTATGGGTTCTTGGGGTGGCAGCTCAGTCCGTCAAGCCTGATCTGCTGGCAGCTAACTCACAGCTGGTGGGCTGGCAGTTGACTCATGACTATTCCTTGAAATTCCATTTCAAGCAGGGTGCAAGGCCACCAAATTCAAATCCATGTTCCTACCATTTCAAGCAGGGTGCAAGGCCACAAAATTCAAGTGCAGTTTCTTACCACTATGGGCAGGGTGCAAGACCACCGAATTCAAATGCAGTTTTCAACCACTTCAAGCTGGATCCATGGCCACCAAATTCAAGTGCAGTTTCATACCACTTTCAGCAGGGTGCAAGGCCACCAAATTCAGTGCAGTTTCATACCACTTCAAGCAGGATGCAAGGCCGCCAAATTCAATTTCTGTTTCATTCCACTTCAAGCAGGGTCGAAGACCACCAAATTCAAATGCAGCTTCATACCATTTCATGCAGGGTGAAACCACCATAAAACCACACAAAACACCAAACACCAAACTCACAGTTCAGTAGACATTCAGTGTGTTCAGTTGATTCACAGCTCAGTCATGACCTCTCCCTCCCCCATCATGCAGAGACTGAGCCACACCCACACTTCTGGGTTTTATAACCCCTCCCCCTCCCACCGGAAAAGGTGTGGCTTTTAGGGCGTGATTGACAGGAGAGAGATTCTCAACATTTTTTAAACACTAATAACACTTTTATTTTTCATTGATGGGAAGAATTCTCTGCACCTGCTCAGCAGAGGGGGGGACTGAGTAAGATGGCCAAAAATCACAGCCGTAAGTGGTAGCATTTTATCTTAAATCAATATACAGTGCAAACAGGAAGTAAGTGCATTTGCAGTAGTACAAGGCCACCGAATTCAAGGTAACTTCAAGCCAAAGCACCCAAGTCGCCATTTGCAGTAAGTAGTGACTTTCAACTTCAAGCCAAAGCACCCAAGCCACCATTTGCAGTAAGTAGTGCCTTTCAACTTCAAGCCAAAGCACCCAAGCCACCATTTGCCTTTTACTTCAAACAAGTGCCTTTTACTTCAAACAAACCATATTTTCATTTTTAAACCACATTAAGGGTACTCACAGTTGTGTAGACATTTGTTCAATGTTATTCAGTGCTCATAGAGACGTGACCCTTGGCTTCATCCATCTTGCAGAGAGTGAGTGAGGCACACCACTTCCTGGTTTTATAGTCCCTCCCCCTCCCTCCAGCAGGTGCAGCATTCAGAATGGTGATTTTTTTAAACTTCAAGCCAAAGCTCCCAAGCCACCATTTGCAGTAAATAGTGCAATTCAACTTCAAGCCAAAGCACCCAAGCCACTATTTGCAGTAAGAAGTGCATTTCAACTTCAAGCCAAATCACCCGCCACCATTTGCAGTAAGACGTGCCTTTCAACTTCAAGCCAAAGCTCCCAAGCCACCATTTGCAGTAAGTAGTGCCTTTCAACTTCAAGCCAAAACACCCAAGCCACCATTTGCAGTAAGTAGTGCCTTTCATCTTCAAGCCAAAGCACCCAAGCCACCATTTGCAGAAAGAAGTGCCTTTCAACTTCAAGCACCCACCACCATTTGCAGTAATTAGTGCCTTTCAACTTCAAGCCAAATCACCTGCCAACATTTGCAGTATTTAGTGCCATTCAACTTCAAGCCAAAACACACAAGCCACCATGTGCAGTAAGTAGTGCCTTTCAACTTCAAGCAAATCACCCACCACCATTTGCAGTAAGTAGTGTCTTTCAACTTCTAGCCAAAGCTCCCAAGCCACCATTTGCAGTAAGTAGTGCCTTTCAACTTCAAGGCAATATACCCGCCACCATTTTCACCAAGACAAAGCACCCAAACAACTATTTGCAGGCAGTGCCTTTTTACTTCAAACAAACCATATTTTCATTTTCAAACCACATTAAGGGTACTCACAGTTGTGTAGACATTTGTTCAGTTTTATTCAGAGCTCAGAGGGACGTGACCATTGGCTTCATCCATCTTGCAGAGACTAAGTGAGACACACCACTTCCTGGTTTTATAGTCCCTCCCCCTCCCTCCAGCAGGTGCAGCAGAGAGAATGGTGATTTTTTTAAACTTCAAGCCAAAGCTCCCAAGCCACCATTTGCAGTAAATAGTGCAATTCAACTTCAAGCCAAAGCACCCAAGCCACTATTTGCAGTAAGAAGTGTCTTTCAACTTCAAGCCAAATCACACGCCATCATTTGCAGTAAGTAGTGCCTTTCAACTTCAAGACTAAGTGAGACACACCACTTCCTTGTTTTATAGTACCTCCCCCTCCCTCCAGCAGGGGCAGCAGAGGGAATGGTGAATTTTTAAAAAACATTAATATCTCTCTGATTTTTAATCGAGGTGAAAAATCCTCCGCACCCGTAAGGCGGAGAGGGGCTCTGAGCGAGGTGGCCAAAAATGATGGCCATAGGTGGCGGCATTCTGTCGGAAATCGCAGCACATTGGGCCAAAAGCGGTTAAGATCAGAGATTTAGTAATATAGATAGATGAGAGGCATACATAGGGTAGACAATCAGAACCTTTTTCCCATGGTGGAAATTTCAAAAACTAAAGATGAAAGGGGCAAAGGTTAAAGGTGACGTGCGGGGCTGATTTTTTTACACAGAGGATAATGACATTGCATGGGATTTTAATGGAGGCGAATACAATAGTGACATTTAACAGGCTTTTAGATGAGCACATGGATATGCAGGAAATGGAGGGGTATGGACCACATGCAGGCAGATCCTTCATGCTGCATGTGAACATCCCACCTGCTTCCTTGGAAAATCCTTCCTGCTTCCTTGCAGGGCTCCCGGGATGTGCCACGGAGCCGATCAAAGAAGGTCCCGGTGGGCCGCCACAAAGCTGCAAGTGGCCATGCATGGTGGCAGGCCTGACTTGCTGCAGCGAAGGAGGACCCAGCGGACTGCAGCCTGCAGGGGGCAGCTCGGAGGGAGCTGCTAGCGACGATGGATAAGAGGAGTGGGTCGGTAGGAGAGGGACTTGGGTATTGCCTCCAGCTGGACTAAGGTCGGCTGCATGAGGCATCCCCAAGACACAAAGGTGGTTAGGCGAGGAGAGGGACGTTGGTTCATGGGCCATACCAGTCGAGGGCAACGGAGGAGGCCCTGAGGCAGCCTAGGGCTTACCTGGTCTTATTTGGATCGGGGTGCTTCAATACATCGAGCACGTTGACCGGTCTTTGGACTTTTTCTTGTTATAAATGGTGCCAAAATATGGTGACTCATACATGTGTGAGCACTGCATTAAAGAATTGCACTGTTCAGTGCATACGTGACAATAAAGAACCATTGTATATTGTACAGAGTAGTTTATGTTGGCATCATGTTCAGCCCAGACATTGTGGGCCAAAGGCCCTGTTCCTGTAATATGTTCTATGTCACACAGCCAGAGAAATGAATTAACATCTTTGTCAGAACTGGAAAAGAGAGGTTAGTTTTCAGTTGCACATAAAGTGGGGGTGAATGGATAAAACAAAGAGAATGAAGGGTCTGCAATCTGACTTTGCTTCTCTACACAGATGCTGCCTAATTTCTAATCTTCAACAGATCAGTTTATTTCTAATTTACATTGGGATATTCACAACCTTGTAAGGCTAAACAATAGCAGTGTGTGTAAGTAGTACCCATATATTGTCAAGTGTGACCTAAATACAATTACAATATTGGGCAATTGCTGTGTTCAAACACAGCGATTATATTGCGAACAGAATGTAAATCTAACACTGCATAACTCCAATATGACAGACATTAATTATGACTTTGAACAACCAAATACTTAGTTTACTGAGGACTTCCAAATTGAATTGAACATTGTGAAACCATCAGTGAAGCACATTGTGAAACATTCACTTGATTTATTTCTTACAAAGAGAGAATCCATTTGGCCTTTATATCTATGCTAGGTCTCAACATAGCAATCCCATCCATCCCATTTCCCCATTTTTTTCCGCAGCACATTTTCTCACAAAAGCAAATTATCTCTCAGCCGATTATCCGGCCACCCACCTATATCCCAGGGGCAATATACAGCAGTCGATTCATCTACCAGCGAGTCTTTGGGATGTGGGAATAAATGGGATCATTTGAGGATAACACACATAGTTGCAGGAACAACACAGAAACTCCACACTGACAGCATTCTCAATCACAATTGAACATGTCGCTCAAGATGTGAGAAAACAATGCCAACTGATGCACCATTTCTGACTTTATGATGGAATGAATATCATTGATGTGGCAAAAAAGGACATGAAGAGCTAGAGTAACTCAGCGGCCTCTCTGGAGAGGTGACTTTTTATGTCGGGACCCTTCTTTAGACTGCTCCCCTTACCCACTCCAATCTCACCCCCTCTAATCACACAGCCCTCCGCTCACTTAGAAACAATCCCACATTGTTATGAAGCCCGTCAACAAGGGGGGTGTCATTGCAGTCTTTGGGGGCCGAGTTGCTGAGGCTAATTGCCAGCCCTCGGACTCCTCATACCTACCCCTTGACCATGATCCCACAGATGAATGCCAAGCTATCATCTCCAAGACTACTTCTGATCTCATCATTCTTTTTACTCCCCTTCTCATTGACGTGGCAGCTGAAAATGGTAGGGCCTGGATGTGCCATAGAGCTGTCATGGGGCTGTCCATTGACTTTGATCCACATTGACTTTGATGCCCATTGACATTGATGCCCATTGACTGATGCCCATTGACATTGATGCCCATTGACATTGATGCTTATGGGCTTTGATGCCCGTTGACTTTGATACCAATTGTCTTTGGTTTTATCGGGGTTCATCGATGCCACACCTGGCCAAACAATGCCATGTTGCCTCATTCCATCCATGGAATTCAACTCTTTGGCCCATGTTTAGACCAAGGCAATGATAAGTTCTGGTTCTAAGAAGTCCTGGCAAAACCCAATCTGGGGATCAGTGAGTTAATTATTAACAATAACAATTACACGCCACTTAATGGCACTATCAATAACATCTCGTATCATTTTGCTGATGATTGAAAGCAGTGCGATACGCACATATCTTAGGGAAATATCGCTTTATGTTTGAGTCTAAAGACGGTTTCTCGACCAGAAACGTCACCTATTCTTTTTCTCCAGAGATGCTGTATGATCCACTGAGATACTCCAGCTCTTTGTGTCTATCTTCACTTTATAGTCACAACTTTCTAAAGTCAGAGAACACAGTTTATTCAGGGATCAGCCAGTCTTCAATGTTGTCTGACTGGCAGTGCCTACCTGGCACATTCTACCTCTATTTCAGATTTCTGAGATTTCCATACATTTTTAAAATTTGTTTTCATTTGTTCACTTAATTATTTGTTAAACGAGCTGTGCTTTTTGTACAAACATTGCAGACTATTAAAATCAATCTATGAGATAATTGACATTTTTTTTAAAATAGCTTTTCGTGTTATTTAGGTACCAGAACAAAATGAGACAGGAAAGTCAGTTTCAATAGTCCTGCAGTGTAACAATGACATGAGCAAATCTGCACTGATTTTCTTTGACAAACCTTAACATACTGTAATGGTGTAGAATGGGTAGTGTGACTGGGGTGTAAAACATGCATTGCAATTGTTTGTGGACACAAAATGCTGGAGTAACTCAGCAGGACAAGCAACATCTCTGGATAGAAGGAATGGAATGTGTGATGTTTTGGGTCGATACTGATTTTTGAGCACTAAATAGTTGCTTTGAGGGTAAATTTTGGGGTCACCCTAACATTTACCTGCTGTACACCATGAAAGGCAATAAGCGAGTTCGGTATTCCGACTGCGCATGCCCAGGTCATAGGTCACTTGCTATAAGCAGTCTCGACAATGATGGTGCTGCGTTGTGTGCACGGTTGCGTTTCGTCCATGGTCAGAGTCGGGCCGGACTCTCCGGCCACTGTTGAGTTGCTGCTGGGCCATCCCGTCCCCTCATGGGTATCCCGTCCCTGTCCAGAGGTGTCTGGGGTGGCCCTGGCCTGGCGGGGCGGCCCCGGACTGGCAGCCGGCGCTGCAGCCGCTGTCTCAAGCTCGGCTCTGCCTGTCCCGCTGGGTTGGCCGGCAGCCCTCCACCTCCACCTCCCTCACCTCAGTCCGACACCGAGATCCTGCTGAAGATGGGCAGCCGCCGGCCCTGCTCTAAGACGGGCGAGTCGGAGCCGCTGCTGCTGGAGTCGTCCTGGTCGGAGAGAGAGTCTGCGGACGGGCTCCTGCCAGCGCCCACTGGAGCTGCTGGTGCTGTTGGTGCTAGCGGCAGCAGAAACCTCCTCCCCCTCCCTTGCCCAGTACCAAGCCCATCTCCAACCCCAAGTCAGGGCTGATGGCTGCCCGCAGCACAACCCAGTCGAGCGCCGGGCAGGAGGAGGCTGAGCCCAGGCTGGCGCTCTAGCGCAGTCGAGGCCGGGGTCCTTGCTCCGCCTCGGGGTTGTGGATGAGGTGGCAGCGGGTACCGTTGGGGCAGATGCCGGTGGTGTGGATGGTGCGGAACAGCTCCGTCTTGTACTTGGGGTGGCGGCTGAGGGATCAAAGCTCGGCCAGGCCGTAGGCGAACTGGCACTTGTCGCCGTAACGGCCCATTGGGGAGAGGGTTTCCCTGTTTAAAGGTTGAGTGGTCATATTGCAGTTGCATAAGACGTCGGTGAGACTGCATTTAGAATATTGTGTTCAGTTCTGGACACCATGTTATAGGAAATATATTGTCAAGCTTGAAAGAGTTCAGAAAAGATTTATGAGGATGTTGCCAGGACTTGAGGGTGTGAGCTATAGGGAGAGGTTGAGTAGACTGGGTCTATTCCTTGGAGAGCAGGAGGATGAAGGGTGATCTTATAGAGGTGTACAAAATCATGAGAGGAATAGATCGGGCAGATGCACAGAGTCTCTTGCCCAGAGTAGGGGAATCGAGGACGGGAGGACATAGGTTCAAGGTGAAGGGGAAAAGATTTAGTAGGAATCCGAGGGGTAACATTTTCACACAAAGAGTGGCGGGTGTATGGAACAAGCTGCCGGAGGAGGTAGTTGAGGTTGGGACTATCCCATCATTTAAGAATCAGTTGGACAGGTACATGGATAGGACAGGTTTGGAGGGATAGGAACAAGCGCAGGCATGTGGGACTAGTGTAACTGGGACATGTTGGCCGGTGGTGGAAAGTAAGGCCGAAGGACCTGTTTCCACACTATATCATTCTATGACTATAACTCTATGACATGCTTCAATGACTTTAGACCAGTGGCTCTAATGTCCATGATGATGAAGTGCTTTGAGAGGATGGTTATGGCACATATCAACTCCTACCTCAACACAAACTAGACCCGCTAAAATTTAGTTACCAGCACAACAAGTCAATAGAGGAAGCGATCTCACCGGCTCTCTGGATCACTTGGACAATAAGAACACATACAGTACGTCAGGCTGTTGTTCATAGAGAGCTCGGCGTTCAACGCAATCATGCCGCAGACACATAATGCTGTCATAAAACACAATCACAGACACAAAATGCTGAAGTAACTCAGCAGGCCAGGCAGCATAGAAACAGAAATTAGGTGCAGGAGTAGGCCATACGGCCCTTCGAGCCAGCACCACCATTCAATATGATCATGGTTGATCATCCAAAATCAGTATCCCGTATGCCTTGATTCCGTTAGCCCTAAGAGCTAAATCTAACTCTCTCTTGAAAATATCCAGTGAATTGGTCTCCATTGCCTTCAGTGGCAGAGAATTCCACAGATTCACAACTCTCTGCGTGAATTTTTTTTTCCTCATCTCAGTCCTAAATGGCCTACCACTTATTCTTAAACTTTGACCCCTGGTTCTGGACTCCTCCAACATCAGGAACATTTTTTTTGCATCTAGCCTGTCCAATCCGTTAAGACTTTTATATATTTATACTAGACTAAGTGGGAACCGTTGGGTCCCATATTCACACGGAGGGCTGGTCCCCCAATGCAATATTCCACCTACCCACCAATTCCAAAATTGGTGGCCAGTGGGGGGGGGGGGGGGGGGGGGGGGGGGGAGAGGGTCTTTCTGGAGTGCTAGTATGGGTATTGTGGGCTGAAGGGACTGGTTTCCAGAGGGCTAGTATGGACATTGTGGGCCAAATGGATTATTGAGGTGACAGCTCCGTCACTCAAGCCTGATATGCTGGCAGCTCACTCACGGCTGGTGGGCTAGCAGTTGACTCATGGCTACTCCTTGAAATTCCATTTCAAGCAGGGTGCAAGGTCACCAAATTCAAATGCAGTTTCCTACCATTTCAAGCAGGGTGCAAGGTTACCAAATTCAATTGCCGTTTCATACCACTTCAAGCAGGGTGAAACCACCATAAAACCACACAAAACACCACATAAACACTACATAAACACCACACTCACAGTTCAGTAGATATTCAGTGTGTTCAGTTGATTCATAGCTAAAATTCATAGTTAGGGTGATTCTAAAATCAATATACAATGCAAACAGGAAGTTGTCAATTTTAGACCAACCGCCAATTGCAGTGCAGCATTTCAAAGCATCCACCCACCAACCACCATTTGCAGTGCAGCATTTCAAAGCAACCACCCACCAACCGCCATTTGCAGTGCAGCATTTCAAAGCAACCACCCACCAACCGCCATTTGCAGTGCAGCATTTCAAAGCAACCACCCACCAACCGCCATTTGCAGTGAAGCATTTCAAAGCAACCACCACCGACCTCCATCTAGCAGAGACTGAGTGAGGCGCAAAACTTCCGAGTTTTATAGTCGCTTCCCCCCTCCCACCAGCAGGGGCAGCAGAGAGATCCTCAACATTTTTTAAACATTAATAACTCTTGTATTTTTCATCGATGGGAAAAATCCTCTTGTCCTGCGCAGCGGAGGGGCACTCTGAGTAAGATGGCCATAAGTCACAGCCGTAAGTGGCAGCATTTTTTCTAAAATCATGAAACAGAAAAACAGGTAGTGGTCAAGATTTGACTTTTAGTAATATAGATAAGATTCCCTCCAGTGAAAATTCCAGTGAACACAAGCCCAGTCGACCCATTCTTTAATCATATGTCAGTCCCGCCATCCCGATCATCTCTGGGGAAAAGGAATAGGTGATGTTTTGGGTTGAACCCCTTTTTCAGACCAGTACTATTATTATGTGCAGGCGAGAACTGCAGATGTTGATTTAAATCGAAGGTAGACACAAAATGTTGAAGTAACTCAGCGGGACAGGCAGCATCCCTGGAGAGAATGAATGGGTGACATTTCGGGTCGAGACCCTTCCGTCCGAAGAAGGGTCTCGACCCGAAACGTCACCCATTCTTTCTTGCCAGAGATGCTGCCTGTCCCGCTGAGTTACTCCAGCCTTTGTGTCTACCTAGCACTATTATTATACTAGGCTGAGCGGCCTCCTTCTGCACTTTATACTTCCATAATCAGTTAATTAATAAGTTAGCATTTGCATTTTTTTTAAAACATTCTTTTTTGGGTTAACAAGCATTTTTTTGTTAAGCTAAGCAAGCATGTCTTTAGAAAAACAGATCTTAAATGCCAAATCTCTGACATCGTCCTGCGCCATTGTTTTTCTGGTGGAATGCTCGCCAATGACGGATTGAGCATTGTAACCTCTCAGAGCAGATGTCAGGAACACTCTGCAATTGAGCTGAAGTCAATCCAGCTGCAGCCAGATGGCAATGTGCAGAATGCTTGCTTCAATTAAATGTGCATAATTCCTCACAAAGCACCTCGCGCAACACATACATTTATTCGCTGGTTGAATATTTAAGTAGAACAGATTGTAACAGCAAGCGTCAGTAGGTTTGATAATGCATTCTGTAATTAAGCAATGTGAAGGAAGCAATCGTAATTCAACATAAATTGTAGTAAGGCAATGCAAAATGCCATACACTGTACTTCATACTGTAATTCTATAATTTGTATATTTCCTTTTGTGCTGCTCTTAAGGACTCTAACAAACTTTTACAAATGCACCATAGAATGCATGCTGTCGGGTTGAATCTCAATATGGTTTCCGAACTGCTCTGCCCAAGAATTGCAAAGTTGTTGAAGTAATCTGGTCTGCCACACAGGCCAGAATTCCCACCTTAGACTCCATCTACACTTCACACTGCGTTGGTAAAGCAACCAACATACTCAAAGACTTGTCCCACCCCATTGATTCCCTTTTCTCCATGCTCTCGTCTGGCTGAAGACACCGAAGCTTGAAAGCGTGCACCACCAGACTCGGGAACTGCTTCTTCCCCTCTGTCATCAGGCTTCTGAATGGTCCTTACGTAAGCTAGGGAACATAACTTGCAAGTTTCAAGTTCTTAACAGTATAGAGTGTTATCTTGGCCTTATATGTCCATGATCGTGCCAGTGGTACTGGGTCTATGCTCCAGGAATTGGCTTAGTGATGCTTTTGATACCCTCCATTGCTGCTCTGCCGCTGTGTGCTGCTTGCCATGTCCAATCCGCACGCTCGGCCTCTGTCGGGGTTCCAGTGGCATGCGATCCCCCGGCTACTGTTAGGCCTCCAGCGGCCCCTCTGCCACCTGCAAATGTGCTGTCCCCTTGCCTCCCACAGCCACTGCTCAGCCTCCGTACACAGCTGCGCATCACACAGCTGAGCTTGCAACCCCCAGAGCATCTCCGAGGCCGCATGGGATGAGCCCACAGCCTACTCACTGGCACAGATCCTCTCCTCTGTCTGCTGCTGCCGCCATCTCGCAAACAAGTTCTCCTCTCTCCGATGAGAACTTTGAAGAAGTTCTCCTCTCTTCTACGAGGATTCTGAAGAAAGGTCTGGACCCGAAATGTCACCCGTTCCTTCTCCTCAGAGATGCTACCTGTTCCGCTGAGTTGCTCCAGTTTTTTGTGTCTATGGAAGCTGGGTTGGAATGCATGCTGTCGGATTGCATCTTTTGTACAGATGCAAGGGATTGTTCCTGGGTTTAAACAAATTGTGTGAGAAATAAATCCTTTGAGCCAGAAACAACTGAGGCAAAAGAGTTGCGTCAAGTTGACATTTTATGGTTTACAAAGGCCCATTTCGTTTGCGGGTGGTTATTACTATCTTGGGCCTCATTGGGGTCATGTAGATGTTGGAGAGTGGGGGCTGGGAGGAGGGATTTGGGGGGGATGGGGGGGTCGGATGGTAATGGAGTCAGCTGTAGATCAACATAGAGGCAGGGAGGGAGATATGGTGATCTTTGATGGATGTTAAGCATGTAGAAATTCTGGTCCTTGAGGAGGAAAAGCATTAAACGGATAGAATGGAGATGATCAGCAATCAGACAACCTGTAGAAGGGTCTCGACCCGAAATGTTGCCTATTCTTTTGCTCCATTGATGCTGCCTCACCCGCTGAGTTTCTCCAGCATTTTTGTCTACCTTTGATTTTTCCAGCATCTGCAGTTCTTTCTTAAGCAGCCTGCAGAAGTAGAATACGTTTTGGGAGTTTTGGGGGTTTTGGGAGGTTCAAGCAATTGGAAATCAGCGTTGTAAGACAAAAACCTGAAGGGTCTAAAATAAGGCAATCGGACTGACCTTAGCGACACCTTGTTCCAGCGCAATGTTAATCGCAGAGAGAAACATAGAAACATAGAAAATAGTTGCAAGTAGACCATTTGGCCTTTCGATCAGCACCGCCATTCAATATGATCATGGCTGATCATCCAGAATCAGTACCCCATTGCTTTCTCCCCGTAACATAGAAACATAGAAACATAGAAAATAGGTGCAGGAGTAGGCCATTCGGCCCTTCAATATGATCATGGCTGATCATCCAACTCAGTATCCTGTACCTGCCTTCTCTCCATACCCCCTGATCCCTTTAGCCACAAGGGCCACATCTAACTCCCTCTTAAATATAGCCAATGAACTGGCCTCAACTACCTTCTGCGGGAGAGAATTCCACAGATTCACCACTCTCTGTGTGAAAAAAGTTTTCCTCATCTCGGTCCTAAAAGATTTCCCCTTTATCCTTAAACTTTGACCCCTTGTTCTGGACTTCCCCAACATCGGGAACAATCTTCCTGCATCTAGCCTGTCCAACCCCTTAAGAATTTTGTAAGTTTCTATAAGATCCCCCCTCAATCTTCAAAATTCTAGCGAGTACAAACCGAGTCTATCCAGTCTTTATTCATATGAAAGTCCTGACATCCCAGGAATCAGTCTGGTGAACCGTCTCTGTACTCCCTCTATGGCAAGAATGTCTTTCATCAGATTAGGAGACCAAAACTGTACGCAATATTCCAGGTGTGGTCTCACCAAGACCCTGTACAACTGCAGTAGAACCTCCCTGCTCCTATACTCAAATCCTTTTGCTATGAATGCTAACATACCATTCGCCTTCTTCACTGCCTGTTGCACCTGCATGCCTACTTTTAATGACTAGTGTACCATGACACCCAGGTCTCGTTGCATCTCCCCCTTTCCTAATCGGCCACCATTCAGATAATAATCTACTTTCCTGTTTTTGCCATCAAAGTGGATAACCTCACATTTATCCACATTATACTGCATCTGCCATGCATTTGCCCACTCACCCAGCCTATCCAAGTCACCTTGCAGCCTCCTAGCATCCTCCTCACAGCTAACACTGCCCCCCAGCTTCGTGTCATCCGCAAACTTGGGCAAAAATTTCAGTCTTGAAGCTGTAATTAAAGCGAAAGGTGGTTCTACAAAGTATTGACTCAGGGGGGCTGAATACATTTGCACGCCACACTTTTCAGTTTTTTATTTGTAAAATAATTTGAAAACCATGTATCATTTTCCTTCCACTTCACAATTATGCACCACTTTGTGTTGGTCTATCACATAAAATCCCAATAAAATACATTTACGTTTGTGGTTGTAACGTGACAAAATGTGGAAAAGTTCAAGGGGTATGAATACTTTTGCAAGCCACTGTATGTAGGAAGGGACTGCAGATGCTGGTTTACACGGAAGTTAGACGCAAAATGTTGGAGTAACTCAGCGGGACAGGCAGCATCTCTGGAGAGAAGGAATGGCGAATGTTTCAGGTCGAGACACTGCTTGAGACCCGACTAATAGTTGGTATTCAGATTAGATTCTTCTATGTGATACATATGAACATTGAAAGAATTTCTTGCCCAGAAATACTGCATCATATGAAACTTTAATAAAACTGAACTGCCAGACTGTGGCTTCTGTGGAGATATTCTGCATGTGCGTGCGTGTGAGAAAAAGACAAATATACCATAGGTACTTATCCCATGGACCACCAACTTTCAAATTTACCGTGACAACTGATCTTTCAACAATTACTGCAAAATGCGGGGGGTTGGCAATGCATCAAGACTTTGGAAAATATTGTTTTCATTATACAATCCATTAAATATAAATGTAGTTCTCCTCTGGGATGATTTTTTTTTAGCACCAATTGAGATTAACATTTGTGTCTGAGCCACAGGGGAATGTTTTATAAGCTTATAACCAGTAAATCAAAGGTAAGGAGAAAAAGTGCATAAAGGTTGTATTTGCAATTAAACTGCTTTCAGTGCTGTTGGCTGACATTCAAAATTTATCCAGAAAAGTGCTGTCAAAACATCATCCTTCAACCTACCACTAGTCGTCCCCTGGACCGATATTTTCCTGATTTCAGATCCCTAATTATCTTAAATATACTGGAAGTTTATTTATATTTAATAGTGTGAAAAAAGGTGGCCAAATACAAATGACCAGGACAAGAAACATCTATTTATCATAGTGATTGAGGGGTTCCTATTAAAATGTTTTCATTCAAAATAACCCCTTAATTATCAAAATCTTCTAGAATTTTAGAATTGAAGTCCATGTTTTCTGATTTATGCCCAAAAATGCCAAACATGCCAAAGGGTTTCGGCCCGAAACGTTGCCTATTTCCTTCGCTCCATAGATGGTGCTGCACCCGCTGAGTTTTTCAAGTATTTTTGTTACCAATGAATTGAAATGTTTCGTTTATTGACCGAGGTACAGTGAAAAGATTTTTTATTGCGTGCTATGCAGTCAGCTGAACTACTATACATGATTACAATCATGCCGTACAGATACAGGATAAAGGGAATAACATTTAGTTCAAGATAAAGTCTGGTAAAATCCAATTGAAGATAGTCCAAGAATCTCCAATGAGGTGGATGGTAAGTCAAGACTGCTCTCTCGTTGGTGATATGATGGTTCAGTTGCCTGATAACAGATAGGAAGAAACTGTCCATGAATGTGGAGGTGCACGTTTTCACACTTCTGTACCTCTTGTGTGATTGGTGAGGAAAGAAGCGGTCATTAGTCGGGTACTAATTGGTCCCAAAGTGATCTCCGATGTGTGGGTGATGTGTGGCGCACCAGTTGGGCCCAATTATCTCACAAGGCAGCAGATGAATAAGGGTTCTTGTCTGTTGGTTGAAATTAAATCTCAAGGTAAGTGGAGTATTGCGTACAGTTTTGGTCTCCTAATCTGAGGAAAGACATTCTTGCCATAGAGGGAGTACAGAGAAGGTTCACCAGACTGATTCCTGGGATGTCAGGACTTTCATATGAAGAAAGACTGGATAGACTCGGCTTGTACACGCTGGAATTCAGAAGATTGAGGGGGGATCTTATAGAAACTTACAAAATTCTTAAGGGGTTGGACAGGCTAGATGCAGGAAGATTATTCCCGATGCTGGGGAAGTCCAGAACTAGGGGTCACAGTTTAAGGATAAGAGGGAAGTCTTTTAGGACCGAGATGAGAAAATCATTTTGTACACAGAGAGTGGTGAATCTGTGGAATTCTCTGCCACAGAAGGTAGTTGAGGCCAGTTCATTGGCTATATTTAAGAGGGAGTTAGATGTGGCCCTTGTGGCTAAAGGGATCAGGGGGTATGGAGAGAAGGCAGGGATGGGATACTGAGTTGGATGATCAGCCATGATCATATCGAATGGTGGTGCAGGCTCGAAGGGCCGAATGGCCTACTCCTGCAACTATTTTCTATGTTTCTATGAGTGACTGGGTGAGGTTTGTTTTTGATTATGCTGCTGGCCTTACCTAGGCATCATGAAGCGTAGATGGATTCAATGGAAGGGAGGTTGGTTTACTTGATGTTCCGGAATGCGTTCCCAATTCCCTGCAATTTCTTGCATCTTGGATGGAGTTGTTCCTAAACCAAGCTGTGACGCATCACAGAAAAATGGTTTTGATGGTGCATCTGTTGAAGATGGTGAGAGTTGTTGGGCCTGGAATGATAGAATTTCACAGGAGATATATGCTGTGTTGAACGTTTCAGCATATTTAATCCAGTGGTTGTTTTCAGTGCAAAAAGACGGTGCAATTTTATAATTTCTAGAACCAATATCTTGCTGTTGAGAAGCACAAAGTCTGTTATATGCAGTAAGTCTCACCTAATGTGCATTAGGTAAATGCAAATTACAGAATTGAGTTTGAAACAGAACAGGTCACTTGCAGTATGTTATTTACTGTTGTTATGTTTCGTCTACTTAATTGCATGTGTTGGAGAGAGACAATATATTGCTGTTCAAGAAGGAACTGCAGATGCTGGAAAATCGAAGGTACACAAAAATGCTGGAGAAACTCAGCGGGTGCAGCAGCATCTATGCAGCGAAGGAAATAGGTGACGTTTTGGGCCGAAACCCTTCTTCAGACTGATAGGGGGTGGGGGGGGAGAAGGAAGGAAAAAGGGGAGGAGGAGGAGCCCGAGGGCGGGGGGATGGGAGGAGACAGCTCGAGGGTTAAGGAAGGGGAGGAGACAGCAAGGGCTAGCAAAATTGGGAGAATTAATATATTGCTTACTGTTTTGGTGAAAACTCTAACCACTTGATGCAGGTGCACATAATCTGCTTGTGCCAAATATGCTACCATCTGCCACAGGCTAGCAAATAGCAAATACGGGTGATCCCTGCGTTGCGGCTGTTAGGATAACGGAAATCTGTTCTTACAGAATTCATCACCACCCCATCCTTCACTGCCTATTTTGAAGGAAGCAAAGCAGCCCTTTCTCCTGTGTCTGACAGCATCAGAGGCAGATGCCCCATTGGTGGTGAGGGAGGGCTGGAGGAAGGTTATGCCCTACACCTTCACCAGGCAGCAGGAGGGGGAACTTGAGGAATGGTTCCAGCAGAATGCCATCCTGTACGAAAAGGAAAATGAGGGGTACAGGGACAGGGACAAGAATGGCATGCTTGCCATCCACTGCCCCACATGTGTGCTTAAAACTCCATCTTTTGTCAAAGCCCAGCGCCACTTTCTTCCAGTCATCTGGTGTACTGGGACAGTCCATCGCATAATCTCCATTCACCCATTGAGACATCTTCGTGTGCTTCCTCTTCACCCTTGCTCTTCCCCTTCTGCCTTTCTTAAAAGGCTGCTGAAGCAAAAGGGCTACTGCAAACAGCAGTAAAACGTACATGGTCATAGCCAGTCTTCAACATAGTCAAAGGAGGTCGAAGGAGGTCTTCTTCATAGTCATGGGAGGTCTTCAACATAGTTGTAGGAGGTCGTAGACATAGTCGTGGAAGGTCGTAGGAGGTCGTATACATAGTCGTGGTAGGTCGTAGGCTACCGCGACGTTGATTTTTTTTTTAAGGTCGTTTAAGGTCGTCAGAGGTCACGATTTAGGTCGTGAAAGTGGGACAGGAGCTTAACTTAGCGGGACAGGCAGCAAGGATTGGGTGACGTTTCATGTTGAGAAGAAGGGTCTCGACCTGAAACATCACCCATTCCTTCCCTGCAGACATGCTGCCTGTTCCTCTGAGTTACTTCAGCTTTTTGTGTCCAGCTTCGGTTTAAACCAGCATGTGCAATTCCTTCTTACACATAGTGCAAGTGATTTTTCAGTTTAGAACTCAATTCTGTTCTTTGCATTTGCCTAATGCAAATTAGGTGAGACTTATTGCAAATAATGCAGAATAGATTGGTTGCTATATGTATATATGTGTATTTGTATGTGTATATATACTCACCCTGAACGTTTTTTCTCTCATTATAATATTGTTTACAGAGTACTATGTTTACATATTCTATTGTGCTGCTGCAAGAATTTCATTGTTCTATCTGGGACATATGAGAATAAAACACTCTTGACTCATATCTGACACCAGTGATTATTGTGGTCTTCAAATGTGAGTGCCAATTTAACATCTATCAATGTCAAATTGAGATTGATCTGGCTGTGGGTAAAGTTTTATTGCCACTGTTTAAACTCAGTACCCTCAGACCTTATGTAATGAGGCAGTCCTGGAGTCAAAAGCAGATCCCAGAAGTAGAGGACCCCACAGCATCATTAAGTTCATACTTAAATGTTGGTGCGTGTGAAGTTGGAGTAATGACATCTATGAGATGCTTTATACCTTCAAGCCAAATAGAAAATTTGAAAATGACTAAATTTGCAGTTGCTGCAATACAAAGGTCTTGGACCCAATCTGTTGCACCTGATATTGATTATGTTAATGCCAATCTGGTTATGGTGATCCAAGTGTTAGGATTAGATTGATGACTTGAACAGTGCTTTAAAAACATTATGTTTGACAGTACGATTAACCAGTCATTGTTGAAGTATGATTTGCGGCTTTAATTCTGTACATGTCTGTAAAATGCCGCAGGGTCCAGAAGACAAACTCGGAACTAACTAAATTGCCTTTAAAATCGGTGCATAATACATTCTGAGTGAAAATAAGTATGTAATTAGAGTCTTAGGTTTTATTTGCTGACCAAAGATCTAATTAAACTTTAGACCCTTGTTACTACTTTAGGCATTTATTACATTTACTCAGTAAATTAACAATGGGCCTTGCTGCTTTAATGATTAAACATTGCTACAAATCTGATCATTTTAGCTTCTGCAAAAGTTTCACTGAAAAATGCAGCAGTAAATTGATCTGCACCATTAGCAGTAATGTGCAAAATTAATGTGCTTTAGCAAGATCTTTTAAGTATAATTTGTCCAGGATAGATTGCATTAATATCACTCACACTTTTAAACAATGGAGAATATGATTGATATACATAAGATTTTAAAATTTGGTAAAAACTTGTTTAAAACTTATTGAAGACTTCTTTATTCTTGCAATCCCAAAACCTCTCGTGTAAGCTATAAATGATCCATATTTTGTTTTATTTCATGGATCTGCAGATTTTCATCGAATTCACACATTATTCCCTTATCATGTATCTAGACACTGTAAATGGCTCAATTGTAAAAATGTATTGTCTTTCTACTAATTGGAAAGCATGCAACAAAATCTGTACCTCAGTACACGTGACAATGATAAACTAAACATGTGATGCTTGCAATTAGCATCTTTTCTGCTCGTCGCATGATAGGAAAAGGGTGTCCTTGTACATCAGTCACTGAAAGTAAGCATGCAATTCATTTCACTTGCACTTTATGTGCAATGTGACGAATAAAACTGATTGTATTGTATTGATTGTATTGTATTGCAGGTACATCAGAGTGAAGAAAACAAATGGTGTGTTGGCCTTCATTGCGAGAGGATTTGAGTACAGTAGCAAAGTATAGTTGAGGTCCTACTGCAGTTGTACAGGGCCCTGATGAGACCGCACCTGGAGTATTGTGTGCAGTTTTGGTCTCCTAATTTGAGGAAAGACATTCTTGCTGTTGAGGGATTGCAGCGTAGGATAATTCCCAGGATAGTGGCACTAACATATGATGAAAGAATAGATCGACTGGACTTATATTCACTGGAATTTAGAAAGATGAGAGGGGATCTTATAGAAACATATTAAATTCTTATGGGATTGGACAGGCTAGATGCAGGAAAAATGTTCCCCATGTTGGGGGGATTCAGAACCAGGGGTCAAAGTTTAAGAATAAGGGGTAGGCCATTTAGGACTGAGATGAGGAAAAACCTTTTCACCCAGAGAGTTGTGAATCTGTGGAATTCTCTGCCACGGAAGGCAGTGGAGGCCAATTCCTTGGATGTTTTCAAGAGAGTTAGATTTAGCTCCTAGGGCTAACAGAATCAAGGGATATGGGGGGAAAGCAGGAATAAGTTGCTGGTTCTGGATGATCAGCCATGATCATACTGAATGGCGGTGCTGGCTCGAAGGGCCGAATGGCCTACTCCTGCATCTATTTTCTATGTTTCTAAATGATAGTATCATTTTGCTGGTAGATAAAAGCAGGTTCAATTATATAATTGGTACCTAAAAAGCTCAACTCCGATTGGAATAGCCATATGAGGCTGCCTGGAATGAACAGAGAAAATTGGTGCAGTTGTCCATTATTATAATGTGATGTTGATTCCCTACTGCACTGTGGTATTGATTCTTGCTAAGGTTCAATTTGTCAGGCATTAGCTGCTTTCCCATCCATCATTCAATAGCAATCATTCACATTGTTGTTGGTTGTTCATTTATAAATAGTCAGTTCAAGTAGGAATCTCTTTTATAATTGTTTGTACTCATCACAGGAAAGCAAAAGATAATTTTAGTGCCACCATCGTTGCTTCAGCATAGACCAACTAATTTAAACCAAGATTTATTTTCTCTGAGTGCTATTTGGCCGCCACAGGCGTATACTGTCCACAGAAGACCCATTCCTTAACTGGGCACTGAAGCATTCAGAGAGCCCGTTGATGTACAAATTCACATGTTTCTGCCTCTCTCCCAACACACCTCCTTGAAAATCATAACTCCATTGCTGAATGTCTGCCGGTTAATTATTGATGTTGAGCATAGAACATAGGAAAAAACAGCACATGACCAGATCCTTCGCCCACAATGTCTGTGCCGAACATGATGCCAAGGTAAACTAATCTCATCAGCCTGCACATTATCCCTATCTTTCCATTCCCAGCATATCCATGCCACTAACGTATCAGCCTCCACCGCCACCTCTTCAGTGTATCCCAGCCACCCACTACCCTCTGTAAAAACACTTTTGCATATCTTCCGCATATCCCGCATTTCTCCTTTGAACTGTGCCCTCTAGTCCTGGACATTTCCACCCTGGGAAAAAGGTTTTGACTGTTTACCCTATCTACGTCTCTCATCATTTAATCAGGAATCTATGATGGATCATGCTGGATATCAGGTGATGCATACTTGTGATGATTCTTACACTTTGACTGTAACTCTTGTACACCGCAGCAAACCAAGATGACACTGCAATTCTTGCAAGATGATTTCCTTCAGAAGATCCGCTTCTGCCATCACTGGCATTGCCTTTAAAAAAATTATGAAGTTCAATCACATTATCAGAAGAAAAGGAATATTTTAGGAGAAGTAAGGCAAAGATAATGGGCCGGAGCTTCTGATGACTGGTGACATGCACAAACTCACCATCTTCCTCCCCTCATTGTGTGTAATATCTGCACCATTTTCTCTCTCTCCAGGCCAGCCATTTGGTAGCTGTTCCAACCAGTGTGATAACCAAGCAGTTGCTGATCTGTGACTCAAGTCACAGACTGACAATAGTTATTGACTGCTGATGAGTGTATTGGGGGTAGTCCCTCGCTGTCTGGCAAAGGTCATTTGGGGAGAGGCTGGTCATAAGGTGTTAAGTGACAGGAGTTGAAATTAGGCCATTCGACCCATCAAGTCTGCCATTCAATCATGGCTGATCTATCTCTCTCTCCTAACCCTAATTCTCCTGCCTTCTCCTCAGAACCTCTGACACCAATATTGATCAAGTCACTTGCACATAGTTTAGTTTAATTTAGAGATACAACATGGAAACAGGCCCTTCGTCCCACTGAGTCCGCACCGACCAGCAATCCCCATACACTAGCACTATCCTACAAACTAGTGAAATTTACAATCTTTACCGAAGTCAATTAACCTACCTTTGTCTTTGGAGTGTGGGAGGAAACCTGAGCACCCCGGGGAAAACCCATGTGGTCACGGGGAGAACATACAAACTCCGTACAGATAGCACCCGTAGTCAGGATCGAACACGGGTCTCTGGCGCTGTAAGGCAGCAACTCTACCGCTGCGCCACCGTGCCGCTTGGGAAAATTGGTAGATTTCATCCCATCAGAAGACTGCACCTGTGAGCACACTGAAAGCAACAGCTAGTTCTGAGGGTAGGGAGATAGGGAGTTCATGTATGTCACCAATCCTCGGAAAATCCATTCCATTATCCTTACCTTACTTCTCCCATCCTAAATATATTCCTTTTCTTCTGATAACGTGATTGAACTTCATATTTTTTTAGCTCAGGTTCAATATGTTTAATGTATTAATTCGAGGGCATTGATAAGATAATTCTGAAAAGTGTGAAGGGATCATGTAAATTATTATATTGCTCAATTAGATCCATCAGCTTAGTTGCGTTCATTTGTTGCTTGATGTCTAGTATAGTGAGTCGGGAATATAAATTTAATTTGCCCTTACTGATTAAAGAGCAGGGATCAATTGTCCACATACCTGCCTTACCTACCTGTTTATTTATGTGTGTATATATATTTTTGGTATATGGACACACTGATCTGTTCTGTATTTATGCCTACAATATTTTGTTGTGCTGCAGCCAGCAAGAATTTCATTGTCCTATCTGGGACACATGACAATAAACTCTCTTGACTTGACTTTAAATTAACAAAAAGTTATTTTTAAACAAGGGACGTACAAGGTGTTTAATAAGTTTGCACATGATGCTAAAATAGATGGTATCATTGACAGTGAAAATGGTTATCAAGAATCACAGCGGGATCTTAATCACCTGGCCAAGTATCCCATAGAATGGCTAATGGCGTTCAATTCAAAGCAGGGTAAAATCACAGTGAACGGCAAGGCCCTGGAGAGTGTTGTAGAGCAGAGGGATCGAGGAGTACAACTTCCTGGAAAGTGGCGCCACAGGTAGATAGGGTGTTAAAGAAGGCTTCTGTCATGTTACAGTTGTACAAGATGTTGGTGAGGCCGCACTTGAAGCATCGTGTTCAGTTTTGTTCACCCTGCTTTAGGAAATATGCAATTAAGTTGGAAAGGATGAAGAGAAGATTTACGAGGATATTGGCAGGACTTGAGGGCTTGAGCTATATAGAGAGGTTGGGCGAGCTAAGACTCCATTCCTTGGTGCACTGGATGCTGAGCAGCGATCTTTTAGAGATGCATACAATCATGAGGATCATGAGGAAAATGGATAGGGTGAATGCACAGAATCTTTTTCCCAGGGTAGCAAATCACAAACTAGAGAGCATAGGTTTAAGGTGCGAGGGGAAAGATTTAATAGGAACCTGAGGGACGACAGGGTGATAGATGTATGGAATGATCTACCAGAAGAAGTAGTTGAGACAGTTATATTAACACCATTGAGAAGACATTTTGACAGGTACATAGAAAAGGAAGGTTTAGAGGTATACTAGACTAAGTGGGACCCGTTGGGTCCCATGTTCACACGGGAGGGCTGGTCCCCCAACAAAATATTCCACCTTCCCCAATTCCAATATTGGTGGCCAGTGGGGGGGGGGGGGCTTTCTGGAGAGCTAGTATGGATATTGTGGGCTGAAGGGACTGGTTTCCAGAGGGCTAGTATGGACATTGTGGGCCAAATGGATTCTTGGGGGGGCAGCTCAGTCACTCAAGTCTGATGTGCTGGCAGCTCACTCACGGCTGGTGGGCTAGCAGTTGACTCACGGCTATTCCTTGAAATTCCATTTCAAGCAGGGTGCAAGGCCACCAAATTCAAATGCAGTTTCCTACCATTTCAAGCAGGGTGCAAGGCCACCAAATTCAAGTGCAGTTTCATACCACTTCAAGCAGGGTGCAAGGCCACCAAATTCAATTGCAGTTTCATACCACTTCAAGCAGGGTGCAAAGCCACCAAATTCAGGTTCAGTTTCCTACCACTTCAAGCAGGGTGCAAGGCCACCAAATTCAAGTGCGGTTTCATGCCATTTCAAGCAGAGTGCAAGGCCACCAAATTCAAGTGCAGTTTCATGCCATTTCAAGCAGGGTGCAAGGCCACCAAATTCAAGTGCAGTTTCATGCCACTTCAAGCAGGGTGCAAGGCCACCAAATTCAAATGCAGTTTCATACCATTTCATGCAGGGTGCAAGGCCACCACATTCAAATGCAGGTTCATACCATTTCAAACGGTGAAACCACCATAAAAACCACACAAAACACCACTCATATATATATATATAACATCAATAGGACTAGCTTAGATGAGGCATCTTGGTCGGCATGGACGAGTTGGGCTGAAGGGCTTGTTTCCGTATTCTATGATTCTTGGTAGATTTCAGATAAACCCTCCCAGAAATACATGCTGGTGGAGGTATAAGGAGAGTTAATAAGCTAGATATTAACATGTCACTTTATTAAGAGTGTCCTTTTTGCAGCAAACTTAGAAAAACATTTACATTTATGTAGACATGTGATGTTTTCCCCCTCTCTTATCCTTCTTAACCATTACTTCTTCCTTTATTCTGGCATAAGAAGCATCTATTTTCTTTTATAAGCCAGAACAATACATGTGTTCAGTAGTTAGTGGCTCCAGAGAATTATTTATCTTTTTGTCTTTTAATTTTCAGAATATGTCATGTTTGTAGTTAATCTACTCTCATTTGTTTTGTTTTTTTTGCCTTTCTTGTTCAGACATTCAGACATTAATATAATCAATATGGAGAGAAACAATTTATTTAGTTAACACATCCTTGGCCATAAAGTTAACTGATGGAGAACTGAGGCTGACACCTATTATTCCTAGGACATTGGTAACAGCTGGGTTTCAATTCAGCAGGTCTGTGACAAAATATGGCACCTTATTGAATCTATTTTAACAGAAATATTGATTTACGTCATGCGTAGCTCTGTTTTTTACTGTTATCCCTCCAAACAGGGCCATAGTTGTTTTACATTTACTATTTAGTCTCATAATTGGCACAACCCACTTATCGGGGTTCCCAAATCAAAGATGCATCAAGACCATGCCACAAGCTTGGAAACTTCTAGGATTCTTCAGGCTTTTACTGGCGTCAGTCAATCAAGCAAGCAGATGCACAATCTCTTGCCCAGAGTAGGTGAATCAAGGACAAGAGGACAGAGGTTTAAGGTGAAATGGAAAAGATTTAATAGGAATCTGTAGGTAACTTAGTCACACAAAGGGTGGTGGCTGTATGGAACAAGCTGACAAAGGAGGTAGTTGATGCGGGACTATTCCAACGTTTCAGAAACAGTTAGATAGGTACATGGATAGGACAGATTTGGAGGTAAATGAACCAAATGCAGGCAGGTAGGACTAGTGTAGCTGGGACATGTTGGCCGGTGTGGGCAAGTTGGCTGAAGGGCCTGTTCCACACTTTATCACTTTGACTCTATGACTCTATAAACACGTAGCTTAATAGTTACTAAGTGTTGGTAAACCATCATGTTCTTGCTGAGAACGTTCAGAATTTTCTATTTTTATTTCAGGTGAACATGCTACTTTTGGTCTGACCCTACCTATCAACTATGCTTCTAATCATTGTACATACTTCTTTCTATCAGGTCTCCCCTCAATCTCCAACATTCCACAGAAGATAATCTAAGTCTGCTCTTCTCTCCTTATAGCTAATACCCTCCAATCCAGGCACCATTCTTGTCAAAGTCTTTTGCACCCTCTCCATACCTCTTCTGCACACTCTTCCGCACTCTCTCCACATCCCTCCTTACAGTCTGCAACTCCAGCAATCTTGGTGTCAACAGCAAAACTATTAACCAACCCGTCCACATTTATGTCTAGGTCATTTATATATTTATATATATATATATATAATATATATATATATATATAGATATATATATATATATACATATATATATATATATATATATAGTATATATATATATGTGTATGTATATATATATATATGTGTATATATATATATATATGTGTATATATATATATATATATATAATGTATATATATATATATATATATATATATATATATGTATATATATATATATATACATATATATATATATATATATATAGTGCATTGAGAAAGTATTCAGACCCCTTCACTTTTTCCACATTTTGTTACATTACAGCCTTTTCTAAAATTGGTTACAGTCATTTTTTTTAATCATCAATCTAAGCAAAATACCTCATAATATAAAAGCAAAAACAGGTGTTTAGTAATTATTGTAAAATAATTAAAAATAAATAACTGAAATATCACATTTACGTAAGTATTCAGACCCTTTGCTGTGACTCTCAAAATTGAGCTTTGGTGCATCGTGTTTCCATTGATTATCCTTGAGATGTTTCTACAACTTGATAGGAGTCTACAAGTGGTAAATTAAATTGATTGTACATGACTTGGAAAGGCACACACCTGTCTATATAAGGTCCCACAGTTGATAGTGCATGTCAGAGCGAAAAACAAGCCATGAAGACGAAGGAATTGTCTGTAGACCTCCGAGACAGGATTGTGTTGAGACACAGATCTGGGGAAGGGTATAAAACATTCTTTGGAGCATTGCAGGTCCCGAAGAGCACAGTGGCCTCCGTCATTCATAAATAGAACTTTGAAACCACCAGGACTCTTCATAGAGCCTGGCCAAACTGAGCAATCGGGGGAGAAGGGCCTTAGGATAGAGACTTACTAACATATTCAGGGAGGTGACCAAGAACCCGATGGTCACTCTGACGGAGCTCCAGAGTTCCTCTGTGGCGATGGGAGAAACTTCCAGAAGGACAACTATATCTGCAGCACTCCACCAATCAGGCCAGACAGAAGCCACTCCTCAGTTAAAGGCACATGACAGCCCGCTTGGAGTTTGCCAAAAGGCACCTAAACAAGATTCCCTGGCCTGATGAAACCAAGATTGAACTCTTTGGCCTGAATGGCAAGTGTCACGTCTGGAGGAAAACAGGTACCGCTCATCACCTGGCCAATACCATATCTACGGTGTAGCATGGTGGTGGCAGCATCATGCTGTAGGGATGTTTTTCAGCGGTAGGAACTGGGAGACCAGTCAGGATCGAGGTAAAGATGAACGGAGCAAAGTATAGAGAGATCCTTGATGAAAACCTGCTCCAGAGCGTTCAGGACCTCGGAATGGGGCAGACGTTCACCTTCCAACAGAACAACGACCTATAGCTCACGTCCAAGACAACGCAGGAGTGACTTTGTGACAAGTCTGTGAATGTCTGTAAGTGGCCCGGCCAGAGCCCGGACTTGAACCCGATCGAACATCTCTGGAGGGACCTGAAAATAGCTGTGCATCAACACTCCCCATCCAACCTGAGAGAGCTTGAGAGGATCTGCAGAGAAGAATGGGATAAATTACCCAAATACAGGTGTGCCAAGCTTGTAGCGTGATACCCAAGAAGACTTGAGGTTGTAATCACTGCCAAAGGTGCCTCAATAAAGTACTGAGTAAAGGGTCTGAATACTAATGTAAATGTGATATTTCAGTTATTTATTTTTAATTATTTTGTAAAAATTTCTAAACACCTGTTTTCACTTTTTTATTGTGGGCTATTGTGTGTAGATTGCTGATTAAAAAAAATGAATTTAATCCATTTTAGAATAAGGCTATAACGTAACAAAATGTGGAAAAAATGAAGGGGTCTGAATACTTGTTTTTTTTTTTCTTTCTTTTTTTTTTTTAGAAGTACAATAAATTACAATAATACACATCAGATATATCTTATTACATTTGTTCTACCACTTCGTTTTTTGAGCTTTAAAAAAGATAGAAATAAAAGAAGTAAGGAAAGTGAGCAAGAATCGTGAAGATGCAGGAAAGTGTTGGGAAAAGAAAGCCCCTGTGTCCCCCACATAGCTTGTGGCAAACTGCAAACGGGACTTCTTATGGCTTTTTTTCAACAATGGCTTTCTTCTTGCCACTCTTCCATAAAGGCCCGATTTGTGGGGTGCACGACTAATAGTTGTCCTGTGGACAGATTCTCCCACCTGAGCTGTGGATCTCTGCAGCTCCTCCAGAGTTACCATGGGCCTCTTGGCTGCTTCTCTGATCAATGCTCTCCTTGCCCGGCCTGTCATTTTAGGTGGACGACCATGTCTTGGTAGGTTTGCAGTTGTGCCATACTCTTTCCATTTTCGGATGATGGATTGAACAGTGCTCCGTGAGATGTTCAAAGCTTGAGATATTTTTTTATAACCTAACCCTGCTTTAAACTTCTCCACAACTTTATCCCTCACTTGTCTGGTGTGTTCCTTGGGCTTCATGATGCTGTTTGTTCACTAATGTTCTCTAACAAACCTCTGAGGCCTTCACAGAACAGCTGTATTTATACTGAGATTAGATTACACACAAGTGGACTCTATTTACTAATTAGGTGACTTCTGAAGGCAATTAGTTGCACTGGATTTTATTTAGGGGTATCAGGATAAAGGGGGCTGAATACCTTTGCACACCACACTTTTCAGTTTTTTATTTGTAAAAAAATTTGAAAACCATGTATCATTTTCCTTCCACTTCACAATTATGCGCCACTTTGTGTTGGTCTATCACATAAAATCCCAATAACATACATTTACGTTTGTGGTTGTAACGTGACAAAATGTGGAAAAGTTCAAGGGGTATGAATACTTTTGCAAGCCACTGTATATCACAAACAACAACGGTTCCAGCACAGATCTCTGCAGAACTCCACTGACCTCAGACATCCAGCTTGAATACAGCCCTTCCACCACAACCCTCTGTCTTCTATTAATAAGACAGTTAATCTACACACATTTTCCAATTCATAATCTTTTCCTAACCTTGGTTAATTATCAACAGATTTTGAGTCCTAGATACTGGATTATACTTTCTGGTAGATATTGTTGACTTACTACTGAAATGACTAATGCCATAACCAAAGGCTACATACACACTCTGACTCCAGGCAAGAAAACAAACTATCAACATTGTTCCATATCTCTTGATGCATTATTCCTTATTGATTGCTGTTATGATCCAAGCATCCTTTTCACTCAGCAGAAACCTGGAAGTTTGAACTCACAAAGGTTCTACAACTACATGTAAGAAGAACACTGGATTCAAGCCTTGATCTGAATCAGACATAACATGTAGCCTGCAAATTATAAAAAAAAAAAATCAGCTTCATTTCTGTCTTTGGGCTGATTCTCCTCACAAACCTGGCAACACTGACATAAGGTGAGCAGAATAGTTGGCACAATGCAGGACATTTTTTGGGTACCTGTAAAGGTAATTCCACTTCAGTTTAGTTTAGTTTATTGTCACGTGTTCCGAGGTACAGTGAAAAGCTGTATTGTGCAAAATACAGCCATTAAAGTGTATAGATAAGGGAATAGTGTTAGTGCAAAGTGAAGTCAGCAAAGTCCAATCAAGGATAGTCTGAGGGTCACCAATGAGGTAGATAGTAGTTCAGCGCTGCTCTGGTTTGATGAGTAAACATAGAAAATAGATGCATTCGCCCCTTTGAGCCAGCACCACCATTCAATATGATCATGGCTGATCATTCAAAATCAGTACCTTGTTCCTGCTTTTCCCCCAAATCCCTTGATTCCTTTAGCCCCAATAGCTATATCTAACCTTCTCATCCAGTGAATTGGCCTCCACTGCCTGCTGGGGCAGATAATTCCACAGATTTACAACTCTCTGGGTGAAAATGTTTTTCCTCATCTCAGTCTTAAATGGCCTAACCCTTATTCTTAAACCATGACCCCTGGTTCTGGACTTCTCCCAACATGATGAACATTTTTCCTGCGTCTAGCCTGTCCAATCCCTTAAGAATTTTATGTTTCCATAAGATATCCTCTCATCCTTCCCAAATTCCAGTGAATACAAGCCCAGTCGACCCATTCTTTCATCATATGTCAGTTTTGCCGCTCCGGGAACTAACCTGTTTGTGGGTTAGATTGATTATTCTTGGGCTTGGGAAGCCCCACCCTACCATTCTGCTCTTTACCATTCTCAAAATGAACATGTAGAAAACATGTTGATTTCACCCCACAGTGGCTTCGGTGGTCTCCACTTTAAAAACAATCAGAAGGAAGTTGTATATTGGACTGGGGTTAATATCAGAAACATGATGGCGTTTTAAATCAAAATTACTTCTCGGGCAAAGGGGTCGATAAGTAGAGCAATCTGCTGCAGACCAATAGTAAATAACTCAGTAAAGGCAAGTACTATAAGAACGTGTTAATCCAGAATGAAAATGTATTCTAATCACATCTTCATTTCCAATGAACGGAAAAGCTATTTGTTGATCAAATTAAATATAAAACGTGAAGTAAAATTTATGATTGATCATTTTATTAATTCTTTTCGTACACTCTGTCTGTAACAAATAGACAACTTTGCACTTTGTTATGTCCTGAAAATTAAATAAAATACATTTTGATTAAAAAAAAAATCATATGTGAAAACCAAAGCAACTCAACCATGAACCATTATTGCCTTAAATGGTATCTCCAATAATCTACAATACGATACGATACAATAAAACCTTATTCATACCCGGAGGGAAATTGGTCAGCTGACCGTCACAACACACAAGGCACACAAACACTTGAAATTAAAAGTGAAAACAAAAATGAAAAGACAAGCGACTGTTGGCTGGCTGCCTTGTTCACAGCGCCTTCACCTTGAACAAATGAACAAACAAACAAACAAACCCAGACTTATCCCCTGGGCGGAGGTTTCTAAACTATAGTGCCCCTCCCCTCCCCCACACCAGGCCCCCCATCGCCCCTCACAGCGGTCCCCACTCGCCATCCCCGTTGTTTTTCTCTCCCCCCTCACGCTCATCGACTGGGCCCCACCATCACCGAGGCTCCCGTTGCCGCCAAGGCCCACATTGCCGCTGAGGCACCCACTGCCACTGCCGAGTCACCTGCTGCTGCCGCCAAGTCTCCCGCTGCTGCTGCTGCTGCTGCTGAGGCTCCCATCGCCGCCACCGCTGATGCTCCTTCAGCCCAGACAGGTCTCGTCACCTGGCTTCACTGCAGTCCCTTGGGAGGCCTGTGGGGTGAGTTCAGCCTACTCGGGCGCAATCCAGTCTTCTGTCGTCATTCTGGTTGTCGGCAGCAAGTGTTCGTTGAGTGGATCAGGCCCGCGTGGGTCCCCGGGACACTCCCGCCGCGAGAGTGGCTCTGCGGGAATCTATCCTCCTTATTGTTCCTTACAATTCATACAATCCACTTCCCGAACAAGAATATTATTTCAAATAACTCTACACTTCTCAGTTCCCTCGTGACTGCTCAACGTTCAGGGGGAATTTGGATCTTTAATCAGAGTTTACTGGACTTTATCTTGCACTATATGTTATTCCCTTCATCCTGTATCTGTACACTGTGGATGTCTCGATTGCAATCATGTATAGTCTTCCCGCTGACTGGATAGCACACAACAAAACGTTTTTCTCTGTACCTCAGTAAGCTAAACTAAACTAAAAAAAACAAAACTATATCATTTCCTAAGTCTCTTGACTAAAGTTTGAATAGAGCAACATACATTTTCTTTTTAGTCCATAATGATTTAGACAATTTTACTTACATTATGTGATTAAGCCCAGAGAGATAATCACATTTCAGACAAAGCATTGGAGGAATCAGTGGACCAGGCATTATCTCGCATGGACTGGACAGGTTACTTTTTTGCGTTGACCTAGAACTTCGCCAGTCCATTTCCTCCGTAGATGCTGCCTGATCTGCTGATTTTTCCCCAGCACTTTGTGTTTTGCTCAAGATTCCAGCATCTGCAGTTTCTTTTGTCTCCATTAGAAAAAGCATTTATTGATGATGAAATTCGAATGACCTTCAATACATCAGCCCAGCCTTTATTGATAAAATATTTATTTGAAGATCAAAACGTGGGTTCTAATCCAAAACGCACACTCTACCAGGAAATGGTGATCTCTGATTCTGCTTCAAACTTGAATAACAGTAGCCATCACTTGGCACTGGAATTATATAATCAAACTTTATCTGTAAAATCTTACGTGCATTGGAACGAAAGGCAAACTGACGTCAGTATTTACTCCCAGACCAATCATCCCAACAATCCAGCAGGTCGGAAGAAGGGTCTCGATCTGAAACATCATCTATTCCTTTTCTCCAGAGATGCTGCCTGATCCGCTGAGTTACTCCAGCATTTTGTGTCTATCCCAGCACTCCATCAGGTGGCTCCAGTGAGGAGGCAAGGTTGTTCACATGCCAGAAACCAGGCTCCCACCCCCCCAAAAAAGGGAGATATTCAGGTCTACAGACGTAAAGACTCACATCCCCCCCCAAATCTCGGACCTCCCAAGCTGGAAAATATGCATTTGGGATACATAAGATGATGTTGAGACCTCTAAGTCCATCTATCAGTAGCACACAGAAGCCCAAGGCAAGTGGCAGAATGAATATACCACCAAACCAGCTCACTCCATCAGGCTCTGCCTAACACAGAATCTGCGGTTCAAACATTAGTCACCTCACAACCTGAGGGTTTAGTAAAGTACTAAAAGGGTGTAAACCAAGCTTTAGGGATTGCACTCTTGCCACTTGGGCAAACAATTGTGGATATAGGCCCATTCTGGACTCTTGAAATCCAGTCCAACATTTAAATGTCCCATATGTACTCCACTGTTGGGTTTAGTGCCAATTATCCTTCTGTATAACAGTTTGCAGTTCTGTTCGCAGTTTCGGTCTCCAAATTTGAGGAAGGACATTCTTGCTATTGAGGGACTGCAGCGTAGGTTCTCCAGGTTAATTTTCGAGATGGCGGGACTGTCATATGTTGATAGAATGGAGCGGCTAGGCTTGTATACTCTGGAACTTAAAAGGATGAGAGGGGATCTTATTGAAACACATTATTTACGGTTTGGACACGCTAGAGGAAGGAAACATGTTCCCGATGTTGGGCGAGAATCAGGGGCCACAGTTTAAGAATAAGGGGTAAGCCATTTAGAACGGAGATGAGGAAACACTTTTTCACACAGAGAGTTGTGAGTCTGTGGAATTCTCTGCCTCAGAAGGTGGTGGAGGCCGGTTCTCTGGATACTTTCAAGAGAGAGTTAGATAGAGCACTTGAAGATAGCAGAGTCAGGGGATATGGTGAGAAGGCAGGAACGGGGTACTGATTGTGGATAATCAGCCATGATCACATTGAATGGCTGTGCTGGCTCAAAGGGCCGAATGGCCTACTCCTGCCCCTATCATCTATTGTCTATTGTCTATCTTGGAGAAAAAGGCACGCTGTCTTGGGGAGAACATACAAACGCGATATAGAGAGCATCCTTAGTCGGGATCGAACCCAGATCTCCAGCACTGCAAGAGCAGTCTTCTTCTTATCGAGTCCACACACGAGATTAGAAGTTGTTCAGCCAGAGCTGAACACACTTCTCGGCATCTGCACAATGGTGTCTGTCTTGCGCTTCTTGTGCTTCTTGTGCGTGGTGGTGGAAAGATTGGTTGAAACAGGGCCGCGACGTGAATGCTCTTTCCTTGGCCCCTGTAAGAGCAGTAAGGCAGCAGCTCTACCGCTGCAACACCGTGCAGCCCAACATATCCAAACTTATTGCAAGAATGATAAAATATTAGAACTTTACCTAAGCATCAGGACTTCACTTTCACAATTTTATCTTTCAGAATTTACCTTTAGTTAGTTAGTTAGTTTAGTTTAGTTTAGGGATACAGAAACAGGCCCAGAACCAGGGGTTACAGTTTAAGAATAATGGGTAGGCCATTTAGTATTGAGGAAAAACATTTTCACCCAGAGAGTTGTGAATCTGTGGAATTCTCTGCCACAGTAGTCAGTGGAAGCCAATTCACTGGATGTTTTCAAGTGAGAGTTAGATTTGGCTCTTAGGGCTAAAGGAATCAAGGATAAAAGGGAAAAAAAGCAGGATCAGGGTACTGATTTTGGATGATCAGCTATAATCATATTGAATGGCGATGCTGGCTCGATGTGCCAAATATCCTATTTTCTATGTTTCTATGACCAGTGATCCTCGCATATTAACACTACCCTACACACATTAGGGACATTTTTTTTTACATTTACCAACCAATTTATCTACATACCAGTGGGTCCTTGGAGTGTGGGAGGAAACCAAAGATCTCGGAGAAAACCCATGCGGTCACGGGAAGAATGTACAACCTGTAGTCAGGATCAAACCCGGGTCTCCGGTGCTGCAAGCGCTGTAAGGCAGTAACTCTACCGCTGTGCCACCGTGCCGCCCTCTAACATCACCTGCTATTCATGTCCTCAGAGTATTGTAATTTTATAAACTTACATACACTTACCTTTTTTGTTCCCTTAACTTTTCCCTTCACAAATTAATCGCTCAGCAACTTACTATCCACTCCATACTCATTTCTTAAATACTTAGTTGAATATTGGACATCAACCAAGTGATTTGCGATCATCTAGGTGATCATTCTACTGATCAACCTTAGTATAGGAAGGAACTGCAGATGATGATTTAAATCGAAGATAGACACAAAGTGCTGAGTAACTCAGCGGGACAGGCAGCCTCTCTGGAGAGGGGAAATGGATGACATTTTGGGTCAAGACCCTTCTTCAGACTCAAGTCTTCTGAAGAATAGTCTGAATAAAGTTCTCGACCCAAAATGTCACCAATTCCTTCTCTCTATATGTGCTGCCTGTCCCGTTGAGTTACTCCTGCATTTTGTGTCTATCTTTGATCAACCTTAGTGATTGGTGCCTCTTGCATGCAGTCAGTGGACTATTTATGCATGCTTTGCTAATCAGGGGATTGTGCATTGGTATGACAATACTCTGCTGGACTGTTTGTTAGAGAAGAATTTCACTGTGCATTTGCACAGGTAACAAAAAAGCACAATTGAGCCATTTTCCAACAAGTGCCTGTGACTCCAATTACTTTTAATTGATGCATCACTTGAGCATCAAGTATCAGACTACAAACTCATTTTCAGTTTCACCTTCAGTTAATTCATGACAATTCCTTGTAGATGTTTGTTTTACATGATTCAAAGGTCCATTGTTCAATCCACGCTGTTCAATCTTTGATATCAATAAATTGGTTATTAAGGGACAGTACATAATCCATTGGTGTAGGGTAAGGTTCCTGTGACATCCTTTAGGTCAAAAGATGGGGATATTCAAGCAAAGATCGTTGTTAAGAGAATTAAGGGAAATGGGGGTTAGTGCAAGAAAGTGGTGCTGAAAGAATCAGCCATGATACTGAGAGGGTGAGCAGGTGTGTGGGAAAATCACAATTCCCTTTCCTATTTCTACTTGTTCTGTACTGATGTGCTTATATACGTAGGAAGGAACTGCAGATGCTGGTGTATACCAAAGATAGACAAAAAGCTGGAGTAACTCAGTGGAACAGGCAGCATCTCTGGAGAGAAGGAATGGATGATGTTTCGGGTCAAGACCCTTCTTCAGACTGATGTCAGGGGAGACAGAGATACATAGATCAGTATGTGTAAGATGTGAAAATAGGACAAAGGGAATAAAGGTCAAGGAAAATGTACAATAGATCATTGTTAGCTGGGTGTTAGCTGCTTTTCTTATTCTCTGATCACAGCAAAGTGATAAAATGAGGGTCTCGACCCGAAATGTCACCCATTCCTTCTCTATAGAGATGCTGCCTGTCCAGCTGAGTTACTCCAGCATTTTGTGTCTATCTTCGATGTTCTTATATATCTGAGCAGGGTTGTCCTTTGTTTGTACTGACTTCTGATTTGAATATCAAATGAAACAATAAAAGTAATTCAAAAATAATTCTCCCATCAATGTCAAAAAATTCTGAAATAATTTTAGTTTAGAGATAAAGCGTGGAAGCAAGCATTCGGCCCACCAAGTCCATGCCATCCAATGATCACATGTACATTAGTTCTATCCTACACACTGGAAAAATTTACAGAAGCCAATTAACGTACAAACCTGCATGTCTTCGGAAAGTGGGCGGAAACCGAGGCACCCAAAGAAAATTTGCGTAGTCACAGGGAGAACGTACAAACTGTGTACAGACAAAATCCATAATCAGGATCAAACCCGGGTCTCTGGCGCTGTAAGGCAGCAAGTTTACCGCTGTGCCACTGTGCAGTGTAAGATCAGTAATCCTATACATTTCAATCTCCCCCAGCAAAGGATTATTAATGCATTAAAGAGGATTCAGGGCAGTCTGGAAACATTTCCATACAACCTGTTAATAGATTTCCCATAATATTATAATTAAATGCATTTTGGATCGTTATTACTCCAGTGCCATTGAGTTAATGCAAACGATATTTGTGGAATAGAACCAGCCAAGACCAATACCCTGGAATCATATGGTACGCAAAATTGCTGGGGAAACTCAGCGGGTGCAGCAGCATCCTTCGATACCTTCGATATTCCAGCATCTGCAGTTCCCTTTTGAACGCCTGGAATCATATGGATTATTTGTTTTCCTAGGAGATTAAAGAAGGAATTTATCCATTAAACACTGTGACCGACAGAAGATTAGGACTGTGCAAGCCTTTCAGATAAATTGAGGTGATTTAAAGATAGCACAGTTTATGCATGCCAGACAGGCCGAGAAATTGCACTTTCTATTTTCTCTGCATTTGAACAGCAGGTTGGGTCACACAATTGTATGAGTAAGATATCCAATTAAAACTTCACACTGATGGTGACACTAATATAGTTGGTTTCAGTACGGACACTTCCCTATTGATGTGCTGCCAGTTCTCGAACATTGTAGTATGAAGCACAGCCGGTGTTATCTATGCTGGCAGCATTTGAAGGGATATATCACTATACAAACAATATTCTTCCAGCTCCAGGGGATTGAATGAATGAAAAAACTATGTTACGAAGGATGTGGCAGTCAGAGCAACCTGATAGGCTGATGAATAATAAACCCAGCAGGGCGCATACTTATTTTGTATGTGACCACAGTGACCCACCAGGTTTGAAGCTAAGCACTCCTGGCAGGATGTTGCAAAAATGGTGCATGTAAAGACAGGGGGTAGTTTTTGAATGCTTGCTCATTCAACAAGCCTGTAATTCAGGCGAAAGTATGTGACTGCTCTGCCTGCAATAATCACAAGACCAGGAAGTTGAGATTGAATGTAACGCTGACTTTAAAGGGCAAAGCAATCGCGGCAGAAAGGATGCACTTGAGGCTGTATAATGTCACAGGTCTCAGGTGTGGGCATGTAAACAGCACAGCTTCAGGAGAAATGGGTAGCTAAAGTCTGATTATTTTGTGAATAAAGGAAAACTGCCATTTTCAAACCGACATGGCTGAATATCTCACAACAGATTAATTTTGTATAGCAAAGAACTGCAGATGCTGGTTTAAATCGAAGGTAGACACAAAATGCTGGAGTAACTCAGCGGGACAGGCAGCATCTCTGGAGAGAAGGAATGGGTGACGTATTCGGGTCGAGACCCTTCTTCAGACTAATTTTGCAGCTTGTTCTAGCATTGCTGGGCACCAGGGGAAGTTTGATGCTGGATATAATGCTGGTGGAAACAAAATCCCTACTGAAATATGAGGATGCCGATTTTTCCCCCCAGTAATATTCACTATTGATCCAGTATTTTTTAGAGCTGTGCAAATTGATTTCTGTCCTCTGACTTTCTGATATTATGTGCTCTGTTTACAAGACACAGAATCTTTAATCGAGCAACCAAATTTAGTTTGCTTTAACATAACTCTTTTCAATTTAGAAAATTGACTCGGAATTCCAATTTTGCATTATAACATCAAAGCAGGCTACATATATCTGACTGTATCTGAGCTGCACTAATTGGCACCTTCATGAACAGTATTTGCATTCCGCTTCAAACTACATTGCAGATTGAACACTTTTCATTGCCTGCCCACAGCACCATTGTTCCATCCATTCATTGTTCTCTTCATTCATTTATCTCCACATATTGCATTTCCTATGTGATACATTCACCAGAATCACACCTTTCAAATGACTACATCCTCCAGAACCACAGTCTGCAAGTGTGACAATCACCAGCTAATACATTAGCATGCCATAAATGTTTTCTTGTCACAAAATCATAGATCTTTCCATAATTACAGTTTGCAATAGCCTTTCTTGACTGGCCAAATCTTTCAAATTTCAATACATCTGTTCTCTTCATCACAGTTCATCTAACAGTGTGACTCCTTGGCATTTCTCTTCCATTGGGCTTTATTTACAACAACACATTATCAAGGAGGTAATAGATGGAATAATGCATCAATAGTGCATCATCTTAACGTAGCTTTACCTGTCAAAAACACTTACTGATACTCATGTGATAAATCACGGTGTAATTCTTTTTCTTGCATTCCTTGCCAAGGTATGCAAATAGTTGCCCATAAGGGTGCTTACGAAGTTACAAATTCCCCTCCCCCCGACCGCACCAGTTCCCCCTTTTACCCCCCCCCCCCCAACCCCCCTCCCTCTAGGCTGTCTCCCCACGCCGGGTCCTCCATTGTTCATTGTTCTTCACGACTGTCCCCCCACATCGGGTCCCCATTGCTCTTCCCCCTCCCTCACGGAGGTCCCCCCATGCTGGGTCCTCCTTTGTTCCTTCCCTCGGCAGTGGCGTCCTCACTTCCATGGGTCCGTCCTCGTCCGTCGGTGCCTTCATCGGTTGCCGCTCCGACCCCTGCACTAACGCTGCTGGGTCCTCTCCGAACACCTCCATAGCACCGACCCAGGTCCCAGCCGCAGGCTCCGCATACGCAGGGGCCTGCCATGGGCTCCATCGACCCGCGAGGCTCAGGCCCACGAGGCATCTCTGCCGGAAGATCCACAATACCCATTTATAATGTCCTAGTTTAATGTTTCCACTGTTAGGGTGCACTTTGGAAATTTGTATGTAAGAAATAGATATTAGACAATAGGCGCAGGAGTAGATCATTCGGCCCTTCAAGCCAGCACCATTAAATAAGCTACAAAGAATGAATACGCGGCTTTCACTTCTTCATTGAGTAGTGATTAAGCAGAATCACTCCACCACCACCACCTATCTTTACACAGGTGAAGTTAGTCATGCAGCACAGAAACAGGTCTCCGGCCAAACTCATCCATACCAACCAGAACCTATGTTCACCTTGTACAGTTTTTCCTTTAACTTCTTCCAAATTAAAGATATAGTGATTGGAACCTACAGCCAGTGGCAAAAAAGGTATATGGTATGTATGCATGTCTTCAATAGACAGGTCATTGAGTATAAGAGGCAGGAGGTCATGATGCAGCTCGATAAGGCATTAGTTAGGCCACATTTAGAGTAGAGCATGCATTCCTGGTAGCCCCATTGCAGGGAGGATGTGGAGGCTTTGGAGAGGGTGCATATAAAGTTTATTAGAATGCTACCTGGATTAGATGGTGTCAGTTACAAGGTGAGATTAGTCAAACTTGGATTGCTTTCTCTCTAACGCTGGCGGTTGAGGGGAGATCTGATAGAAGTATATACAATTCTGAGAGGCATAGACCGAACAAACAGTCAAAACATGTTTCCTAGGGTGG
Source organism: Amblyraja radiata (assembly GCF_010909765.2). Classification (NCBI taxonomy): domain Eukaryota; kingdom Metazoa; phylum Chordata; class Chondrichthyes; order Rajiformes; family Rajidae; genus Amblyraja; species Amblyraja radiata. The sequence continues at coordinate 70,605,570 of NC_045959.1, read as the reverse complement.
AAATATCAAAGACTAACTGGCACAGCTTTAAAGTGAAAGGTGTAAAGATTAAATGAGATGTGTAGGGCAAGTTGTTTTACACAGAGGGTGATGCGTGACTGGAAAACAATGGCAGGTGGTCGTAAAGGCAGACACAATATTGGTGTTTAAGGGGCTTTTGGGATATACATGGAATTGAGGGATATGAATCATGTGCAGGCAGATAAGATTAGTTTATCTTGGCATTATGTTCCACACAGACATTTTGGAATGGAAAGGGCCTGTTCCTGTGTTTACTTTTTTATGGTGTATGTACATAAGTGCAAACTATAATAAACAGATCCAACAGAAGATTTTTGACTTGAAACATTAACTCTGTTTCTCTTTCCACGGACGCTGCCTGATCTGCAGAGTGTTTCCTACGTTGTCTGTTTTCAGTTCAGATTTCTATCTGTAGCTATTTGATTTTCATTTACTGGGTCGAAAGTAAGCCTGCCCATTCCAATATGGGATGTGTAATGTTTGACCATCTGAATGAATGACTTGGATGACCAGGCCCTTTCTCCCCCCGGTCCCCTCTCTCCCTGGGCCCTCAATGACCCGGCACCCTCTCTCCCCCTTCCTCCAAGGAAAAATGATTAAAAAAAACAAATTAACACATGTTGAGTGAGTACAAATGCTGGTATATATGAGGTTCTGGGTATCTTGGTATATAAAACAGAAAGGGATCTTTTGCAGGTGAAGCACTGAAGTAATAAGTCTGATGGAAAGCTGGTCTTTATTGCATTGAGAAGAAAATTAAAATATGGAAGTTTTGTAGGGGTTTGATGACAGTACTGTGCATCATTGCGCGATTTCGTCAATTGAAGATTGTTGATTATCTTTTCATCATAGTAAGAAATCAGGGCCAATTTTTTTTTTTGCCACTTCAGCATATAATTTATCAATCAGAATTGTTACATTCTCTGTAATCTAGCCTGCTGCAATATGGGAAATCATCCTTCGGTTTGGCAAATTACGATAGAACTTTATTTATCCTAGGAGGAAGTAAAGAACACTGCATTCCGAGTCAATATTCGTGACCGCTTAAATATCTTTAAAGTGCTTTTAATTGAAATGTTATTGCAGGTTGTCACCAATTCAGAAGATAGACACAAAGTGCTGGAGTAACTCAGCAGGTCAGGCAGCATCTTGGGAGGAAAAGGATCGGTGACATGTCGGGTCAGGAGCCCTTTTCAGACCAGACACAAAGCGTCACCCATCCTTTTTCTCCAGAGATGCTGCCCGACCTGCTGAGTTATTTCAGCACTCTGTGTCTATATCTGGTATAAACCAGCAGCTGCTGTCCCTTAGTTTTTATATTGTGACCAATTTACCCACACTAAGGCCTTGTAGGTAATGAATAAGGCAGAGAATCAGATTAAGATCCTGTAAACACTCTATCCCCTACTCCCAATTCCTCCGTCTAAGCTGCATCTACGCCCAGGATGAGGTTTTCCATACCAGGTCATCGGAAATGTCCTCATTCTTTGTGAAACGGGGATTCCCCTCTTCCATTATAGATGAGGCGCTCACTCGGGTATCCTCGATATCCCGCAGCTCCTTTCGTGCTCCCCCTCCCTCCCAATTCATAACAAGGTCAGAGTCCCCCTTGGCCTCACCTTTCACCCCATCAGCTGTCTCATACAGCATATAGGTAATCCTTCAACATTTTCGCCACCTCCAACGGGATTCCACTACTGGCCACATCTTCCCATCTCCACCTCTTTCTGCTTTCTGCAGAGACCGTTCCCTCTGCAACTCCCTGGTTAACTCGTCCCTTCCGACCCAACCACCCCCTCCCCAGGTACTTTCCCTTGCAACCGCAGGAGATGCAACACCTGTCTCTTTACCTCCCCCCTCGACTCCATTCAAGGACTCCGACAATCTTTCCAGGTGAGGCAGACGTTCACTTGCACCTCCTCCAACCTCATCCACTGTATCCGCTGTTCCAGGTGTCAACTTCTCTACATCGGCGAGATCAAGAGCAGGCTCGGCGATTGTTTCGCTCAACACCTCCGCTCAGTCCGCCTTAACCTACCTGATCTTCCGGTTGCTCAGCACTTTAAATCCCATTCCCAGGGGGGGGGGGGGGGGGGGGAGAGGGGGGGGGGGAGGAGAGGGGGGGGGGGGAGAGTGTCCCCCTCCCATTGGTATGGAACATTTGCATTTTTCAGCTTGAAATTGTGCAATATGGTGCATACTGTAACGAGTCTTTTAACTTACACTTGAATGCAATATATATGCTTTAAATTGGATTGGAGCGTTTTTGAAAGGGGGGAGGCTGTGCGATCACTGATCACTGGCCTTGGGGGTACCCGGTGAGGGAGTGGAGCAACCGAGTGGGGAGAGGGCGTGGAAAAAGGGTGTCCCTCCTTCCAGGGTAGGAACTTTTTGAAATTTGATG